>NC_059295.1:11390029-11690029 GCF_017591435.1 Portunus trituberculatus
AACAAAATAAAATACCTTAACATGAAGAAAGTCTGGTAATTGAGAGAGTAAATGAACTTACAGTAGAAAAAGCTGCTGGTCCTATTTAACTATTACTTATTATTATTATAATTACTGCTATCAACTATTACTATTATTATTTATTATTATCTTTACTATTACTATTATTGTCATCACTATCATTATCATTATTATAATCATTAGCTACTGCAGTATTACCATTATTATTATCATTATTACCAATATTACTACAGTATTATTATTTATACCACTAAGACCATCACTGCATAAATTTCTATTATTGTTTTCACACAAAAATTACCTCAGGTGTAATGTCCTTATTTTCTGCAATGTCTATGAGGCTGTCATCAGCAAGATACAAAACCAGTTCATTCACTAGTTCTGTGCACTGTGTCTTCAGTAGATGTTTCTTCAGCTGCATCTGTTTCTCATCATCAAAAACCTGCATCAAACGAAGAAGAAAGTTATCTGTAAGTCATATATCATAGATCCAGCTTCAACTTTAGGAAAAGACCCTCTACCACAAAAATAAAAGTTCCATGTCACATTGCCAAATAGTGTTCAATGACAATAATATGAATAAACCAACAATAGCGATGTTATGAAGTATATAAGGACTAACAAAATAAACATTCCTAATAAAATGACTGAGATGAAGAAAGATAAGGAAGGGCTTCACCTCAAATGTATGTCCTCAATACAATATACATATATATATATATATATATATATATATATATATATATATATATATATATATATATATATATATATATATATATACAGTGTATTGAGTAAGCATACATTTAAAGCAGAACAAAATATGATCTCAGACACAAAAGACCAATTTCACTCTATGTATAGATGAAAAGAATCAATGCATAACAAGAAAAATTACCTAAGAGCTGGAAAAGAGCACACAATTATAATATTTAAAAAGAAATATAAATGACTCCCTAAACTATAAATCATGGAGAAGAGTAATGTAGAAAATTTTGGAAAAGGAAGAGGAGATTAGACTTAACAGTTCTTCTATGTTTTCAACTGACATCAGAAAGTTAAGTTACAGCAAAGAATGTGATGAATGGACTGGATTTTGGAGGGAGAAAAAAAAAAAAAAAAAATCTTGAGAGAATTCTTCACAAAGTGCTTAGGAAGAAATAACAAATTAAACAATAAGTGAAAGAAAATTTGTTGAAATAGATTACTGATTTTCTTAAGGGATAAAAGATAGGAAATGCACTAAAATGAAAATACAAAAACAAATGGAGTCTTATTATGGCTGCCTCTAACAAATTTGAAAAAATATCAATAAACAAATAAATCATTTGAGTTGCAGACAATATTGAGGAAAAATAAAAACAGCAGAAAACCCTGTTGGATAATGTACATGATTAAAACAGTGGTTATCATCCCAGAAACAATGAATCAGTCAAAAATGAAAAAATAAAAAGAACAGCAGGACTGGCAACAAACGATAAATACTAAAAGAGAAATTTTGTTATTTTCCCAGTAGAGTATGTATATCTTCATGTATCTCTGATACTCAGCTAGCTTTGGAAGCATCCATCATAGAAGACCGTCCATCTTCCTCTATCCAAACATTTCTTCCTTGACTTCAAATTCTTTCTCTTTAACACAACACTTTTTATATAAACTTCCATACCTTATCCTTTTACCTTAGAGTGGAGATTCCCCTCATGCTACCATCCTCTTCTTCACTTATGAACAAACTAACAAATTCCTCCCTCTTCAACTTCTCTTTGTCAAACCACTTAATAAGTTGTGTCTCAATGTTGTAATATATCAAGTGGATGTGCTTTAAGTCTTGAAAAATTTGTTAATTTACTTCTACCATATAAACACATCAAAATCTGCTTCAAAACAGATTACTTCTGCAATTATTCTATTCCCCCTTAACATACCTTAATGCTTTTCTCTGACAACTTGATAGTGGTAAGCAGAGCTGATACTTTGTCTTGCAACTGCTGATGAGTTTTTCTTCTTGCATCACCTCCTACAGCAACAGTTGCCATAAACACAGATTTGGCAATCTCCTGGAATTGCCTTGTTAGGGGGTTATGAAGATGGTTGGTCAGCTCCTCCACTAGTTCCTCAGGACAATCAACTAATTCTGAGAAATTTGTAATTTCTGTTTGCATGTCATCAACAGAAAGGAACTCCACAGCTGGAGATTCTCCACCACCAGTGCTTTTCTGACGGTCATCATCAGAATCAGATTCATGAGCACCTCCACCTCCTTTCTTTCCTCTACCTTTATTTTTTGTGGCTTTAGTTTTAGTCTCTCGTCCCTGTGTGCCTCCACCAGACTTGCCAGATGCTGCTTTTTTGCGACGATCTTCTTTCTTGTTTTTACAGTAATACTCCGCTTAACGAACGTTCGTTTAACGAATTTCTGGTTTAATGTACTATATATAAACCAAAAATTCACATAACGTACAACCACATCCGTTTTAGCGAATTTTCTGGGTTTGAACTTGCCAGGTGAAAGACCGAACACGGTAGTTTCGTTGTGATTGGCTGGCTCCCCGCCTCTGTCTTTAGCGCTCCTGGAACTGGATCCAAGATTCTTTACCAACGTCAGAGCAACCTCTTGCAGCGAAATGGCATCCATGAACGCATGGAGGGACGGTGACAAGGTTGCTATCAGGTTGCTCTGAGGTTGATGGGAACATCACCTCTCCAGGTGGTGTTACTGTCTTATATATGCATTTATGTTCACAAAACAACATTTCTATTAGCTTTTTACAAACCTTGCCCCAAGAAAGGATTGTTTTGTAATGCATAAAGTGAAATCTTACATGGAATACCAAAAAATAAAGCAGAGATGAGATGAGCCACAGACAGCGGAGACTCGCCGCCACTCGGCGCTTCTTCTTCTTGTGACCCTTTTGCTTGCGTGTTACTTTCATCATGATGTTTATGTTTTCACTCCTCTATTGCCTGCTATAATGGATATCATATCTTAGTATTCATATACGCTCATGCCATGAGGATAACCTTGACTCTGTGGCACTGAGTGATAGTGAATTACTAATGAAATACCGCGGTATTTCATTTCATTCACTATCACCAGTGCCACGGAGTCGAGGTTATCCTCATGGCATGAGCGTATATGAATACTAAGATATGATATCCATTATAGCAGGCAATAGAGGAGTGGAAACAAATATCATGGGGAAAGACAACACGCAGGCTAAAAGGGTCACAAGAAGAAGAAGAAGCGGCCGAGTCGTGAGTCTCCGCTTCGTCTGTGGCTCATCTCACCTCTGCTTTATATTTTGGTATTCCATGTAAGATTTCAATTTATGCATTACAAAACAATCCTTTCTTGAGGGCAAGGTTTGTAAAAAGCTAATAGAAATGTTGTTTTGTGAACATAAATGCGAGAATGTGAGAGAATTTGTACGTAGCTCCTCTAACTTCCAATGACTCATATGACATCATAAAAGTAGTGGTACACCAGTGGCCCAATATGCTGCCAAACGTATATATAATTTTTTTTTTAACCCATGTGGTATGTTGGGGACCAGCCCAGAACGCATCCCCCTATTTCCATTATTTCCTATGGGAAAATTACATCCGCTTAACGAATTTTCACTCTACGAACAGCTTTGACACTCCCTATCCTGTTCGTATTACTATATATATATATATATATATATATATATATATATATATATATATATATATATATATATATATATATATATATATATATATATATATATATATATATATATATATATATATATATATATATATATATATATATATATATATATATATATATATATATATATACATATATATATATACAGTAAAGTCCCGGTTACGCCGGTCTCGAGTTACGCCAAACTCGTAGTTACGTCAGTCCACTATAAGGCAATTTAAGATTAAAAATTGAAAATTTATAAATCGTAAAGCGGGATTTATTGTTATTGTTGGTGGTTGGTTACCGCCACACCGCCCGCCTCACGCTTGAATACAATAACACCCTGCCTCAGTTCCACCACACCATCGCCCCTGGCAAGAGTGTTATCCTACTTCTGCGTTTACTGACTCAAGTTCTTAGTATCTTGCTCAATGGCACCAAAGAAAAACTTCTTAGTGACAGCAGTGATGCTAAGAAAAGGAAAACCATTACGCTACAAGAAAAAGAGGACATAATTAAAAGACATGAGAAGGAGGCAGCAGCTGTGTGTGAGGGAGGAAGAAGAAAATGGGAAGCCCGTTACCATGACAACGGGAGGTTGACGACCTTGAGGGCTCGCACCCATCACAACAATAACAACTCCGAGCCTTCGCCTGGGCCACACGACACTGCAGCTCACTTGCACCGCCTGCGCCTGTCTGCTGATCCCTATTGCCCTTTCCTATTGCATTTCCTGCCCGCTGCCCACGCTTCTACTCCCACCGCACTGCACCACGCCCCAGCTGTCCGCCCTGGGCACAACATTCGACCTGCCCACCCTCCTGGCGGCCTCAGGCGCCCACCCTCTCGGCAACCTGCAGTCCTTCGTCAGTGGCCCTAATCAACAACAAAAACAAGCTTGTGTTTCATATTCCTACATAGTTGTAAATAATATAACAATATAACCTTTAACTTACCTGAATGACCATAAACAATGATTGCTTGAAAACTCGATAATATGCTTTGAAATGTACGGAAACTCGAGTTACGTACAAAATCAACTTACGTCATGTTTCAGGAATGTAAGTCTGACGTAAACTGAGACCTTACTGCATATATATATATATATATATATATATATATATATATATATATATATATATATATATATATATATATATATATATATATATATATATATATATATATATATATATATATATATATATATATATATATATATATATATATATATATATACACACACACACACACACACACACACACACATACATATATATATATATATATATATATATATATATATATATATATATATATATATATATATATATATATATATATATATATATATATATATATATATATATATATATATATATATATATATATATATATATATATATATATATATATATATATATATATATATATATATATATATATATATATATATATATATATATATATATATATATATATATATATATATATATATATACTGTCACCTTTTCTTTACCTTTCTGATTTAGCTGTCACCATCCAATTTTTGAGATAGCAAAAACTGGGAAAACTATCTAGGATGAATGACCCACAGAGATTCATACTATGTACATACATATCTTCTCCACAATATAATAGTTGCACAATCTAGCAGGGCTACCTAGCCACTGTCACAATCAATCTTCCTGTATTTCCCTCCTAACAGTGATCCTCTGTTGCTTCCATTTCCCTGTCTTCTCCATCCTTCGGTTGATCACTGTCACAAGCACTTTTCCCGTATTTCCCTCCTCACGGTGATCCTGTGTTGCTTCTATTCCCCTGTCTTCTCCCCACGACTTTCTCCTTCCTTCGGTTGATCCGCTGCCCCCGGGCTTGGATGGTTAATGGTAGATAAACCCTCTCACTTCCTCGCTCCTCCTTTCCTTATGCTGGTGGTCACTACCGGCAATTGTATCCCGATGACTAGGTCATGAGGACAAAAAGGGGGCCTGAACAGGGGTGGTCACAGGCCGGGCACCATCATCTGCCTTGTCCGGCGTCACTTAAGTTCTCCATCACACGGTGGTGCTCCTACATCTCCCCTGACACCCTGCTCTCCACCTTCACACCCATTTCTGGGTCGTTGCAGAGCAGCAGAGAGAGAGAGTAGCTTGTCTAATAGGTCTGGTCAGCTTGCTGACTGGGTGTGTCAGGCTGCTGCACTTACCTGGCATATAAGTCCTCAGTATTTGCCTCAGGGTGGGTTCACACGTGGCAATCCCCCCGTTCATGTTTCTCTCAATCTGCTCACTTACTCGTTCATTCCCCTCCTCGAGGTCCTGGTTCGGGGCATCTGTCTCGTTACTCACCATTAGTTACACATAGAAAGATCGACTCTTACAATAGATATTTACACATTTACAGTCATCACTCATCATATACAACTCACTGTATACCTTATCCTCTTTTTCCAGCCTTGTTGATGGGTTAGTTTAGACAACTTTACATGGTAATGACCTGTGACTCACTTGATCGATCAGTGTATATATATATATATATATATATATATATATATATATATATATATATATATATATATATATATATATATATATATATATATATATATATTATGCAAGAGGGAGAACTGCCAAGGGCAACAAAATATTAGAAAAAAAAGGCCCACCAGAATTGCTGTTTCTCTAAAAAATCCGAAAGAATCAGCCAAAAACCTGGGACAAATGTCACGAGACCTCTCTCTTAATAGAGTCAACTCATAGGATGATAGAAATACAGAAGCAGGTAGGGAGTTCCAGAGTTTACCAGTGAAAGGTATGAATGTTTGAGAATACTGGCTAACTCATGTATTAGAGGGTTGGACAGAATAGGGATGAGAGGAAGAAAGCCTTGTGTGGCGAGGACAAAGGAGGCGGCATGGCATGCAGTTAGCAAGATCAATAGAGCAGTTAGAATGAAAATAATGATAATAGATAGAAAGGGATGCAACATTTCAATGATGAGAAAGAGGTTGAAGATAGTCAGTCAGCGGAGGGGAGTTGATGAGACAAAAAACTTTTGATTCCACCCTATCTAAATAAGCTGTATAAGTGGAACCCCCACACATGCGAAGAGTACTCCATACAAGGACAAATAAGGTCCTTGTACAGAGTTAGCAGTTGGGAGGGAGGGGGTAGAAAAACTGGTGGAGACACTGCAGAATGCCTAACTTCATAGAAGCTGTTTTAGCAAAAGATGAGATGTGAAGTTTCCAGTTAAGATTATGAGTAAAGGACAGACTGAGGAAATTTAGCGTGGAAGAGGGAGACAGTTGAGTGTCACTGAAGAGGAGGGGATAGTTGTCTGGAAGGTTGTGTAGAGTTGATAGATGGAGGAACTGAGTTTTTGAGGCACTGAAAACTAAGTTTTCTCTGCCTCAATCAGAAATCTTTGAGAGATCAGAAGTCAGGCATTCTGTGGTGTTCCTGTGTGATCTGTTGACTTCCTGAAGGGTTGGTCACCTCTGAAAGGACATGGAAAGATGTAGGGTGGTATCATCAGCATAGGAGTGGATAGGGCAAGAAGTTTGGTTAATATCATTAATGAATAATAGAAAGTGGGTGATAGGACAGAGCCCTGAGGAACACCATTGTTAATAGATTTAGGAGAATAGTAGCCGTCTACCACAGCTGCAGTAGAACGGTCAGAGAGGAAACTTGAGATAAAGTTGCAGAGAGAAGGATAGAAACCGTTGGAGGGCAGTTTTGAAATACATACAGTGGAGACTCAATACTCGAACTTAATTAGTTCCAAATGGTTGTTGAGTATTGATACCTATAAACCAGGTAATTTGTTCTAATCTTAGCAAAACCTGAAGTTTATAAAAAAGTTCAATGTATTTTTTTTTTTTACAATTTTGATTTGTACATACCATAAGTGAAGTCTGGTAAGGATAACTTAGAAGAGGAGGGGAGGAGGAGGGAGGTCACCTGAGGATGAGTAACCATTCATGAAAACATCTTTGTAATGTTTCTCCTGGTGTGATTCCTGTGATTCCACTAATAGAGTGCTGTGGCTCACTAACACTTGCATTCTCATCAAATTCCTTATTTTCATCACTAGTAAGCCTCTTTGGTGACATCTAAGTTTCTAAATGAAAAACTACAGACAGAATGCAGAAGAATGTTGTTTTCTCAAGACTGTTAAAGGACTAGGGATGTGCACTGGCATCTGGCATACCAGTATTACAAGTAATACAGTATTAGAACAGTACAGTGGTGGCTGCAAGAAGGGAGATGACATAGCTTTGTATATGACCAAATGTGCGGCCATTTGATTACCAGATATTTTCACCACTAATAAGCCTTTGGTGTTAATGTAAGTTTTTAAATGAAAAACTAGATAGATTGCAGGAGAATGTTATTCTGATAAATGCGGCAGCACAAGTCAAAACTGGCAGAGGGGGAAGGGGCACACCAGGGAGCCTTTGTTTACAACCACGTGTGTGGATGTTTCACTATCAGATATTGTTTCAAGTATTAAATCAAGTTTTTGCGTTCGAGTATTGAAAAGTTTAAGGTATTTAGACGTTCGAGTATTGATTCTCCACTGTGTATATATATATATATATATATATATATATATATATATATATATATATATATATATATATATATATGGGCAACCCCTTCTTAACGAAGAGGTTACGTTCCTAAAAAACACTTTGTTCAGCAAAACTTTGTTAAGTGAACCGATTATAACAAGTTTAACCTCTGATTTAAACTTCCATTAAGAGTAAGCAAAGCGAGAGTGCATCATAGTACAGTAAAAGGTTTAATGAAAGTAAAAATTATGAAGTTAAATATTTAGGTAGTTTAATTTAAGTCATTATAATGTACACTAATGTATGTATGTACGTAACTTTATAATGTTGATCTTAACTTTATGAAGGAAGGGAGAGTGAAAAGGGAAAGACACTAACCGGCAACATGTGGAATGTAAACAAAGTGCGCATCATTGTACCGCATACAAAACTTATGTAGCACATTTCCACAAGCCTTTCCATTTTATCCATTGTAGAGTCACGAGTTCAGGTGGTTCTTTTAGCTTGCAAGGAAGATACGGTCTCACCAGCCTTCTTAATAGAGTCTGCTGACTTGAAAATAGTAGACAGTAGATGGAGTCAAGATGGTGGCGAGCAATGTTATTAGTTTTCTGGCCTCTCTCGTGTCTGTGAATAATATCCAGCTTCACTTCGAGAGTAAGAGACTTCCTGGTCTTCTTAGGAACGCTAGGCCACATTGCAGGGCATTTTGGTGGTAAGTTGAGCTAGGGAAGACGAGCTGCTGCTGACGCTGTTATGTTTCGACTGGGGAGTGAGTGGTGCGCGTGTTGTCCACGAGAGGTTTGATCTTGATCTTGATCTTTATTCTACATGTGTCTCAGGATTTCTCCTGAGGCAGGCCTTAGTACCAGCAGCTCCTGGTGTATTCAAAAGCCTGTCAGCTTGCGTGATACGGTGGGGCTTTCAAATTTGGAAAAAAAATTACCTGGATAAAACTTCTTTAAAGCAAGTTTGGTGTTCGTTAAACGAGCAGATGGTAGTAAAATGAAACCTTCGTTGTAGCGAAATTTCGTTGTGTGAACCTTCGTTAAACGGGGGTTGCCTGTGTGTGTATATATATATATATATATATATATATATATATATATATATATATATATATATATATATATTTATTTATATTGTCATACCTCGCCCAACATGACAGTTAGGTTCCTGAGTTCGTCGTGCACAGCAAGATTCATGTTGGGCGAATAATAGGCCCTATGGGAAAATACGGGTTAGGTTCCCAGATCCTCCCCCAAAAAAACTTTTTTACCAAAAAGACTGAAAAAAAATAAATAAATAAATGAAGTACCAAACACACATTTTATTAAACTACAGTACTAGTACAGTAATACTCCGCTTAATAAACAGGATAAGGGGTGTCAAAGCTGTTCGTAGAGCGGAAATTCGTTAAGCGTACACGAATACTAAGATATATCCATTATAGCAGGCAATAGAGGAGTGAAATCAAATTTAATATCATGGTGAAAGACAACGCGCCAAGCTAAAATTGTCACAAGAAAAAGAAGCGGCCAAGTCGCCGGAGTCTCTGCCATCTGTGGCCGATCTCATCATCTCTGCTTTATTTTTTGGTATTCCATGTAAGATTTCACTTTATGCATTACAAAACAATCCTTTCTTGGGGGTAAGGGTTGTAAAAAGCTAATAGAAATATATATATATATATATATATATATATATATATATATATATATATATATATATATATATATATATATATATTTTTTTTACCCATGTGGTATGTTGGGGACCAGCCCAGAACGCATCCCCCCTATTTCCATTATTTCGTATGGGAAAATTACGTCCGCTTAATGAATTTCCGCTCTACGAACAGCTTTGACACCCCCTATCCTGTTCGTTAAGCGGAGTATTACTGTACAAGTACTGTAGTTAAATAAAATGTGTTTAGTACTTCATTTATTGTTTTTTTTTCAGTCTTTTTGGTAAAAAAGTGTTTTTTTGGGGAGGATCTGGGAATGTAACCCCTATTTTCCCATAGGGCCTATCATTCGGCCAACACAAATCTTGCCATGCACGACGAGCTCAGGAATGTAACTGTGATGTTGGGCGAGGTATGACAGTACTAAGATATGATATTCATTATAGCAGGCAATAGAGGAGTGGAAACAAATTTAATATTGTGGTGAAAGACAACATGCTAAAAAGGTCACAAGAAGAAGTGGCCAAGTCGCCGGAGTTTCCGCCATCTGTGGCCGATCTTATCATCTGTTTTATTTTTTTGGTTTTCCATGTAAGATTTCACTTTATACATTACAAAACAATCCTTTCTTGGGGGCAAGGTTTGTAAAAAGCTAATAGAAATGTTGTTTTGTGAACATATATGCATATATAAGACAGTAACACCACCTCCAGAGGTAGTGCTTCTAGCAACCTCAGAGCAATCTCGTCACCGTCCCTCGAAGCATTCATGGAAGCTATTTCGCGGCGGGAGGTTGCTCTGAGGTTGTTAAAGAATCTTGGATCCAGTTCCAGGAGCACTAGAGACAGGCGGGGAGCCAGACAATCACAGCGAAGCTGCCACATTCGGTCCCTCACCCGGCAAATTCAAACCCAGAAAATTCGCTAAAACGGATGTGGTTGTACATTATGCGGACTTTTTGGTCTAACCTTATATAGTACGTTAAACTGGAAATTCCGTTAGACGAACGTTCGTTAAGCAGACTATTACTGTACTCTATTTATTTGGCTAAATTAACATGTTTTTATTATTTACCATTCTAAATACTAGAAGTGTATTTAAAGTAAAGGGAAAAGCAAAAAATAATAAGAGAAAACAACAAAACAAAGAATAGGTAAACACAACACTCACTGCGTCACTGCCTTCACCACTCACACCACAGTCAGTCACCATTTTCCTCTGAGCTTTTCCACTTTATCAAAAATCCTCTTATCAAAAATAACCCCACAGTATAAAAGTAAACACTAGTAAAAAAAAAATAAACACAGGACGCCAATGTTTTCACCCCTCACAGGCACTCGCCGTCACTGTCCACTCTTTGGGGCACAGTTTGAAATTGCGTCTGGCGCTCAGTTTGAAAATGCGGTTGGGCCAAATCACATATAAGCAAACCAATTGCGCAAATTTATTTAATTATAATATTTTTTTGGCTGCGTATTAACCCTTATGTTCCAGTGATTAAACTATTTTCCAATATCCCATGATGGGTAAAAATGGTAAACGTAGAAATTGTCAGAAGACTGTTTGAATACTAATAATTATTTTCTCTTTGTTATTCTGAATACAATGATGTACTTTCTAGCTCAATGTGACCTCTGAAAGTTTAGTTATTGCCTTATCAAGGATTTCTCCTTCGCCCGCTGTGCGATCCGTCAAGCAGAAACAGCTCGGTGAGCAGTGACATCGCGCTAACACACACACGCACACACAGGTAGGTAGCTCAGTGGTTAGAGCGCTGGCTTCACAAGCCAGAGGACCGGGGTTCGATTCCCGGCCGGTGGAGATATTTGGGTGTGTCTCCTTTCACGTAGCCCTGTTCACCTAGCAGTGAGTAGGTACGGGATGTAAATCGAGGAGTTGTGACCTTGTTGTCCCGGTGTGTGGTGTGTGCCTGGTCTCAGGCCTATCCGAAGATCGGAAATAATGAGCTCTGAGCTCGTTCCGTAGGGTAACGTCTGGCTGTCTCGTCAGAGACTGCAGCAGATCAAACAGTGAAACACACACACACACACACACACACACACACACACACACTCTCTCTCTCTTTCTCATCTTGGAAGAGAAATTGTACACTTCCAATGAGAGAGAGAGAGAGAGAGAGAGAGAGAGAGAGAGAGAGAGAGAGAGAGAGAGAGGGAGAGAGAGAGAGAGATATTCTTTCACCCCTTTTCATATCAAGTTTCAAGGAAATAACATGTAGGTATCATCTCTCTCTCTCTCTCTCTCTCTCACACACAAACGCCCCCTTGATCGTCTTCCCAGAACACGAAAGGCACGCCTGCATCTCCGTGAGCCACTCTGGGTTCTCAATACGATGTTTGGAGTTTTCTCCATCACCACTATCTCTGTCTTCTCTCTGTTCTGAGAAAACAGGTGGATCCTCTGAATCATTTTCCAAGTCTTCACTACTGCTGTCTTCGCTTTCTTCAGTTTCTTCCTCATAATCACTGTCACTGTAGTCAGGCTCAGAAGCACTGCTAAATAAAAATCATCTGTCTTGTTCCATAGTGAGTTATGAACTGAGACATCCCTTCACACTTATCAGGGTGTTTTTGACAAGGCAGGTCGCTGGGGTTGCCAAGTGTTGCCCTCAGAATGGGAGAATAGCTTCATTACCCCTATATATACAGAGCTAGTAGCAACACTACGGGTGGAAAAAGAAGCCAGATGCTTCCACTCGCCATCTGACTCGAGAAACCGTGTGTGGAGCTCAAACATGAGGCGCGAAAATTCTTGATTATGGGAATGATCGCCGTCGCTACGGACGCACTGATGCAATCGTTCATATAAGATCGCTGGAACATAAGGGTTAACAAAAACGTGTAAATTAAACATGTGTAAATCAAGAGTCACCTGTGTATATATATATATATATATATATATATATATATATATATATATATATATATATATATATATATATATATATATATATACATATATATATACAGTCGAACTTTCCAATACTCGATCGAAAAAGTTAGATTCAATACTAAAAAAAATACCTGATAGTCGAATGTCTACACACATAGTTGTAAACATAGGCTCCCTGATCTCTTTCTTCTCCCTACACCAGTTGTGTTGCCACAGTCATCAGAATAACATTCTCATGCTTTCTGTCTGTAGTTTTTCATTTATAAACTTACATTAACACCAAAGGCTGATTAGTAATGAAAATATCTGGTAACTAAACAACTGCACAAATATGGTCTGACAATTTTATGAAGATCGTTTAGGCGTTGGCTTTCTCGGGTATTTCCTGGCCTGCGGCGCTGTCACATATGTACCAATATGCGCCTCAAGTCAAGTACTTAATACTTCGTAACTGAATGGTGTTGTAGTACATATACATTGTGATGGTCTAAAATGGCAAGTTAAAGTAATTTGTGTTTATTTTTAGATATATTTTGCATTGTTTTTGCAAACACAACCATACTTGACAACGTTTCCTCCGAGCATTGTCACATCCCTTTGGGTGATTGAGCGAGGTCGCAGGTCAAACTGACCGTGTTGATCCATGGGTCACTTCCTTCCGCTACCAGATAGGATGAGAGAGAGAGAGAGAGAGAGAGAGAGAGAGAGAGAGAGAGAGAGAGAGAGAGAGAGAGAGAGAGAGAGAGAGAGAGAGAGAGAGAGAGGTGGTGTGTGGGAAGCAAGGTTCTCATTGACATACAGGCTCTAATCCCATAATTTGCTCAACACAAAGTTTAGCAGCGCCACAGGCTGAGAAATCCCCGAAAAAGCCAATGCCTAACTGATCTTCATAACATGGTCAGACCAATGTCATAAACCTCTCTCCCCCCACAGCCACTATTTTCCCATTCTGATACTCGTTTGACTGGTAATATTGGTAAAATGGTATACCGGATAGCGATGCGCATCTGTAGTCCTGCCGCAGTCTTAAAAAAACAACTTTCTTCTGCATTCTGTAGTTTTTCATTCACAAACTTATAATGGCACAAAAGAGGCTTATTATTGGTGAAAATATGGGATCGAGTGAGGGCGCAAATGTTAGTGAGCAATAGCCCTCCACTAGTGGGTTCACAGGATTCGCACAAGTAGAAAAGTTAAAAAGACGTTTTCATGGATGGTGATTCGTCCTCCGATGACCTCTGTCCTCCTCCTCACCTTCTCCCCTCCTCTCCTACGTTATCCATTACCAGCCTTTACTTATGGTATGTACAAATCAAATCATATAAAAAAAAATGACAGTAAATCCTTGATATAATGGATCTTGACATACTGGATCTTGTATATAACGGACAAAAAATATGACCAGACAAACCCTCGCTATAACAGATTTTCATCCATTACAGCGAGGGAGTTGTCCCATAACATGTCACAGGAACTCTATGTGACGTGCCGCGGGAGTGGGGAGGCGGCAGGCATAAAAACCGGACAAACTTCAGGAAATAACGGATTTGTTCATCATTTCCATCGGGTATAACAGATCATCAGTTATAATGGATCTTCGGATATAACGACAGACCCGTCCCCACATTATCTGTTATACCGAGGGTTTACTGTACAGTGGAGACTCAATATTCGAACTTAATTTGTTTCAAATGGCTGTTCAAGTATTAAAAGGTTTAACTAATAATACATATAAATCAGGTATTTCGTTCTGATCTTAACAAAACCTCTAGTTTGTAAAAATTTCAATGTATTTTTTCTTCTTTTTTTATTTGTACATACCGTAAATAAAGGCTGGTGATGAATAAATTAGAAGAGGAGGGGAGAAGGGTGGGGAGGAGGAGGGAGATCGTTGGAGGACGAGTCACCATCCATGAAACGTCTTTGTAACTTTTCTCCTGGTGTTATTCCTGTGAATCCACTAGTGAAGGGATTTGGCTCACTAACACTTACACTCTCACCAGATTCCTTATTTTCATCACTAATAAGCCTCTTTGGTGCCATTGTAAGTTTCTAAATGAAAAACTACCAACAGAATGCAGAAGGATGTTGTTTTTCTCAAGACTGTGGCAGGACAAAGGATGTGCACCAGTATCCGGTATATGAACTAATGTGTGGCCGTTTGTTACCAGTAATTTTCACCACTAATAAGCCTTTGGTGTTAATGTAAGTTTATAAATGTAAAACTGCAGAGAGAATGCACAAGAATGTTATTCTGATGACCACGGCAGCACAACTGGCGTAGGGAGGAGAAGAGGCCAGCAAGCCTTTGTTTACCACCACCTGTCTGGTATTTGACTATTAGGTATTTTTCAAGTATTAAATTCAACTTTTGCATTCGAGTACTGAAAAGTTTGAGTATTTAGACATTCGAGTATTGAGCACACTGTATATTGAAATTTTTATAAAATTGAGGTTTAGCTAAGATTAGAAAGAATTATCTGATTTATATGTATTGATAGATGAACTTTTTGATACTAAAACAGCCATTTGGAACTAATTGAGTTCGAGCATTGAGTCTCCACTGTTCATATATATATACAATAAGGTCTCGAGTTACGTCAAACTCGCACTTACGTCAGTCCACTATAAGGCAATTTAAGATTTAAAAAATTGAAAATTTATAAATCGTAAAGCGCGGGGTTTATTGTTATTGTTGGCCGCCAGGCGTCACTAGTGGTTATCCACCACACCGCCCACCTCACGCTTGAATACAATAACACTCTACGTACCTCAGTTCCACCACACCGTCGCCCCTGGCAAGAGTGTTCCTACATCTGCGTTTGCTGACTATCTTAGTATCTTGCTCAATGGCACCAAAAAGAAAACTCCTGAGTGATAGCAGTGATGCTAAGAAAAGGAAAACCATTACGCTACAAGAAAAAGTGGACATAATTAAAAGACATGAGAAGGAGGCAGCAGCTGTGTAAGGGAGTGAAGAAGAAAATGGGAAGCCCGTTACCATGACAACGGGGAGGTTGACGACCTTGAGGGCTCACGCACCTATCACAACAATAACAACTCCGGAGCCTTCGCCTGGGCCACACGACACTTGCAGCTCACTTGCACCGTCTGCGCCTGTCTGCTGATCCCTATTGCCCTTTCCTATTGCATTTCCTGCTCCGCTGCCCACGCTTCTACTCCCACCGCACTGCACTACGCTCCCAGCTGTCCACCCTGGGCGTCACAACATTCGACCTGCCTACCCTCCTGGCGGCCTCAGGCGTCCACCCCTCTGGCAACATGCAGTCCTTCGCGTTCGCGGCCCTAATCAACAACAAAAACAAGCTTGTGTTTCATATTCCTACATACTTGTAAATAATATAACAATATAACCTTTTACTTATATAACGCTTCTACTCCTACTGCACTCCACAAAGCTCCCAGCTGTCCGCCCTGGGCGTCACAACATTCGACCTGCCCACCCTCCTGGCGGCCTCAGGCCGCCCCTCTCGGCAACCTGCAGTCCTTCGCGGCCCTAATCAATATATTCCTACATAGTTGTAAATAATATACCAATATAACAATATAACCTTTTACTTACCTGAATAACCATAAAAAATGATTGGTTGAAAACTCGATAATATGCTTTGAAAGTACAAAAACTCGAGTTACGTACAAAATCGACTTACGTCATGTTTCAGGAACGTAACTCTGGCGTAACGGGACCTAACTGTGTGTATATATATATATATATATATATATATATATATATATATATATATATATATATATATATATATATATATATATATATATATATATATATATATATATATATATATATATATATATATATATATATATATATATATATATACAGTCAACCCTCTGCTATCGCGACTTGCTCGCGTTTATTGCTATCACACCCATGAAAAGCTGCTAAAATTTAATTATCGTGACCTTAGATGCCTGCTATCGCGCGCCCTGCCATGACGTCATGGAATATTTGAGCGCTCATTTGCCAAAACCGTCTTCCCGCCAAGATCAATTCGGCTATCGCGTTTTCGGCTATGGCGTGGCTATTTTGGCCCCAATTGGGCGCGATAGCTGAGGGTTAAGTGTATATATATATATATATATATATATATATATATATATATATATATATATATATATATATTGTCACGTACGCCACTCTAGCTGTGACTATCTGCTGCTGCCCACTGAGGAGTGTGTTGGTCTGGCACGATCGCCAGTTTATTACTGTACAGTTAGTGGGGGATATAACACTCCACAGGCCCCCCACCACTATAAATCACAGCAGCCGCAACACTCAGGTTCTTTAAAGGTCGCCAACAGTGTATAACTTCCCCCCACTGTAAGGGAATCTCCTTAGCAACTCCTTCTCCTCCTGTACCCAACCAAGTAGAATTTATAAATGGTAGATGTTATGTGTAACAGGGCGAGGCCTTAATACCCCCTGGAGAAACCGCCCACAAGGACAATTCCACCCACTTCTCTATGAAGTATTAATGCCTCTCCACACACCTTGCCCACAGACGGTGATGAATCACAGACTGGGACAACACGCGCAGTGTATATATTACTATACTATCTATTACTACAAGTGCTTCCTAACACCTATCAGACTGACTTCCCTAGGCTATTACTACAACATATGATGTGTACAGCACATCCGGTGGTGTACACACAAGCCCAGACACCACCTACGGATGACAACAGCCATACAAGGAGTCCAGATACTCGTCACAGACAAGTCTGGTGGACGAGAACTACGCACACCTGGCCGACAGCATGAAGCCTCTCAGCATTCACTAGTAGGCGTGGCTACAACCACTACACTACAGTATACCACTGGGGCTATACTAAAGATGATGGGGCACACAGCCGCCCACCAAAACACACTGGTGACTATGGCCACCACAAGACAAACAGGACGAGACAATGCCGCGCGTCTCTCCCACGCGTTGCCGCCACATGACAGGACGGACGCAAAACAGAAGTGCAGCCGAACCAACTACGCTTCTCCTAGAGCAACAAGCCCATTGCTCTAACAGTCACGGTCTACCAGTAGCATGCCAGCTACTCAAGGAGGGCACAACTCCCAAACCAATGACTAGTTGCGTACCTCTAACACACAGTCCAGCACACGTATCTCTATCTTGTGCCCAGAGCGTACTTGTTACCTCAGCTGAAGACTGGCCGGTACTATAAACAGTATACTACTGATACTACACAACAAATGATGAGGGCACACAGTCAGCCACCAAACCCCACTGGTGACCACGGCCACCTACAACAATCGAGACGAGACACTAACGCGTCTCTCCGCGCCCCCACCACGAGTGAACAAATGCAACACCCGAGAAGTGTAGCCAAACCAACTATGCTTCTCCTAGAACAACAAGCCACTGTTCTACAGCCACGGTCTACCCAGTAGCAAGCCAGCTACTCAAACAGGAGGGCACAACTCCCAGACCGATAACTAGTGAGCACCTAGAGAAGCCCAGCAACACGTAGCTCTACCATGTGCCAGAACCACGAGCGTCCGTGTCCACCTCAGCTGAAGACTACCTTGGTACTGACTCCCGCTTGCAAGCGAGAAGAGGGAGGTGGGTTGTCTGCTCAGCAGAACAGCCCGAGGGGCTCGCACTGGGTGGCCGCCATATAATAGGCACATAATGAAATAATAAATTAAAGGAGATTAAGACGGTGCCCCTCACAATATATATATATATATATATATATATATATATATATATATATATATATATATATATATATATATATATATATATAACTTTTAATGCTAAAATTAATTTATTCACTTACCTGTTTTTCATAAAAAAAAACTAGCAGTTCCACTGTTTCACTTACTTTTGTACGGCGAGACTTTAAAAAATTCCGCCAGTGCGGTGCCCAGCGCTACCGATGGAATCGGCTGCGCTGCCCCTCAGTTAATTATCATGTGCATTGAAACAGACTGGGGGAGGAAGGGAGGGCACTTGCTTTTGTATGAAAAACAGGTAAGTGAAGAAATTAATTTTAGCATTAAAAATTACATTTCTATCACAGACACCTGCTTTTCATACAAAAAACTAGCAGACTCCAACATTTAAGGAGGTGGGAGTCAACAGGATGTGGCAGGTGTAGAGGGTGAAATAACTGTCCATTGTGGAGACACTAACCTGTGGTAGGGGTTGATGCGGAGAAAGAGGGTGCTGGAGAATGCAACCAAGTGCATGGGAGAACTCCTTGACCCATGTGTCTCAAGAATTAGAGCCCTAGGTGACCAGTGGTGAGTGTTCTAGAAGCGTGCAGATGCCCATGACTGGAGGAGTGAGCAGAGAAGAAGAGTGCTCAGTCCCAACTACTGACCCTCTACTCCATGGCTTAAGGTGCCAGGATGGTACGAAAAAGCCCCCAGGAGGAGCAACCTCTTCAGGGCGTACTTCCTAGGGTTATGCATAGCCAGGTCAAGTAGTTCGTCAACCACGTGTCCAGCAGTGACCACTGGACCCAAGGCAAAGATATCCCCCTCCTGTCTTACTATTTCCCGGAGATAATGGTCAGCAAAGAACGAATGCGTCCTCCAGCAGGCTGCCCTCAAGATAGTGGGAACAGAGCAGTTCTTCCACATGAGCATAGAGGTAGCAATGCCACAGATGCTGTGGGCACGGACCTTAAGTTCATGGCAGGAAGAGTCAGGGAAAGAAGCATGGGATGATTTGATAGTATCCCAGAGGAAGAAGGAAATTGCTGCCTTGGACATAGGTCTGGAAGGACACTTAACAGCAAGAAAAAAGTTTTGGGGTCTTTTAGGCAAAGCCGTCCTGTGCAGGTAGTGACAAAGCGCCCAAATGGGACATAGTCTCTCCACATCCTCAGAACCCACGATGGTAGCAAGGCTCTTAACATGGAATTCCTGTGGAGTACTGTGGGCATCCGTATCCGTCTTGGCAATAAACTCAGGAAGATAAGAGACCAGCAGATCCTGTCCCTGCCAGCTCGTCTTGTGAGAGAGTGTTTGGATCTCTCCTACCCTCTGTGCTGTAGCGAGAGCAAGAAGAAAAAGTCTTCCTAGTCAGGTCTCTGGTAGACGAGAGCTGCAGAGGTTCAAAAGCAGCCTTGGTTCTGTAGCGAAGAACCACATCCAAGTTCCAGGAAGATCTAAGATCCCTGGTAGGCCTCAGTGGCTGCGAAGAGCAGGCACTGATAATAAGCCTCAGCACCTGGTCGTTGTTGAGGTCCAACCCTCTGATTGCTAGAACGGTGTTAAGCATGGTCTTGTAGCCCTTGATAGCAGAGGTGGAAAGATGACAAACCTGGTGCAAATACACAAGAAAATCTATGACTTTCTGGACCATGCAGTTGGAAATGTTATGCCTGCTGTCCTTGCACCATTTCCTATACCTCTTCCACTTGTGCTAATAGTTTAAAGAAGTAGAAGGCCTCTTATCATGTGCCAAGAACTGTGCCACCTTAGAGGAGAAGCCTCTGTATCTCAAGTATCGCTTGACAGTCTCCAGCCTGTCAGCTGAAGCCTTTGGAGACTGCGGTGGAACCTGTGGGTGTGGGGCTGAGTCAAGAGGTCCCGCCGAAGTGGAAGGTGTCGGGGTGGCTCTTGTGACGCCTCCAACAGGTCTGGAAACCACTCTCTCTGGGGCCAGAATGGCACAATCAGGATGAGCCTGGTGTTGCTGGAAATCCAAAGTTTGTTGAGCACCTTCCTGATGAGAGGAAAAGGAGGGAAGGCATACAGGTCTTGGTTGTCCCAATTGTAAAGAAAGGCATCTGTGGCAACTGCTTCGGGATCCCAAAATGGAGAGACAAAGTTCGGGATCCTGTAGTTGAGACATGTGGCAAAGAGATCCACAGTCAGGTAGCCCCATATCCGCCACAATTAACGGCACACGTCCATGTGTAGTGTCCACTCCATGGACAGAATCTGGTGTTGCCTGCTGAGGCAGTCGGCTACCACATTGTCGGAGCTCCTTACAAAATGGGTCAGAATTCCCACCGAATGAACCTCTGCCCAGTCTAGGATCTCCTGAACCTTGTTGTTGAGGAGGGTGGAGTGGGTACCCCCCTCTTTGCTCAGGTACGCGAGTGCCGTGGTGTTGTTGGAGAAAACAGCAACAGAATTCCACAGCACGTCCACAAAGTGTTGGAGCCCCAGGCGAATCGCCCTGAGTTCCAGGACGTTGATATGGAGAGAATTCTCTCGGCTGTCCCTGAGGCCACTCACAGAGTCCTGAAGGAGAGAAGTCTCCCATCCTTCGTTCGAAGTACAGGCAACCCCCGTTTAACGAAGGGGTTACGTTCCTAAAAAAACACTTCGTTAAGCGAACCGATTATAACAAGTATAACCCCTGATTTGAACTTCCATTGAGAGTAAGCAAAGTGAGAGTGCATCATAGTACAGTAAAAGGTTTAATGAAAGTAAAAATTATGAAGTTAAACATTTAGGTAGTTTAATTTAAGTCATTATAATGTACACTAATGTATGTATGTACGTAACTTTATAATGTTGATGATCTTAACTTTATGAAGGGAGGGAGAGTGAAACGGGAAATACACTAACCGGCAACCTGTGGAATGTAAACAAAGTGTGCATCATGGTACTGCATACAAAACTTATGTACCACATTTCCACAAGGCTTTCCATTTTATCCATTGTAGAGTCACGAGTTCTGGTGGTTCTTTTAGCTTGCAAGGAAGATGAGGTCTCACTAGCCTTCTTAATAGAGTATCTTGACTTGAAAATAGTAGAAATGGAGTCAAGCCATGGTGGGAAGCAATGTTATTAGTTTTCTGGCCTCTCTCTTGTCTGTGAATAATACCCAGCTTCTTCTTAGGAACGTTAGGCCATATTGCAGAGTGTTTTGGTGGTAAGTTGAACTAAGAAAGATGAGCTGCTGGTGACGCTGTTATGTTTTGACTGGGGAGTGAGTGGTGCACGTGATCTTGATCTTGATCTTGATGCTACATGTGACGCAGAATTTCTTCTGAGTCAGGCCTTTGTATCCTGAAGTCGGTCCTCATCAAAAAGGACAGTGGTAAAAATGGAAGACCTCCAAAGAATGCCCTTTTCGACCTGCGAGATGGAAGGTCTGAGGCAGCCGAGGTAAATCTCCCTCCTCCAGGCCCACGCGTTGGCGATGATGTAAGTCGAGTCCTTGCAAGCGTCATTAAGTGCCATACGTACAGCTTTAAAGAGCTGCTCCTCCAGGTCTAAGAGGTGTGCAAGGAGGTTGCAAGCTGCCAGAAGATGCATGGCCCCCAAGCACCAAAAGGAGTAGTTTAGGGCATCTCTGGACCTGGCTACCACCCCCTCCATCCTGGCCACCTCCGGGTGTTCACAGAGGACGTGAGGCTCCCTGGCAATAGGGTTTAGAGCAGCGTGGAGGCTAGGGTTAACCAAGGCAGTTTTCCTATAAACCTCCTGACCCGCCACACTGTAAATCTTAGCAAACCTGCCCAAAGGATAGCCAACTGAGGTAGGTTTCTTCTCATTTGCCTTCAAATAAGCACTGTCGGCTTGCCCCATGAAAAATCTGACAGGATGTGCCCTTCCAAGGAGGATGGGTCCCTTTTTTGTAGTTGTGATACTGGTACCCGGGGTGACTGGGTGTTCCAGGTCAATCCGCTGTACAGTAAAACCTAAGCTCACGACCATAATTCGTTCCTAAATCCTGTTCATCACCCAATTTGTTCGTCTACTGAATCAATTTTTCTCATAAGAATGTATTGAAATACCATTAATCCGTTCCAGACCAAAAAAAAAAAAAATCATACTTTTGTCCATAAAACCCATTCAAAATAGACCTTTAATGTATGCATGACATGAGAGAAATAATTATAAAAAGCCTAAATTGTTTTACTTACCTAAATGCTATCAAAATGATAATAAAATTAATAAAAAAGAAAAGGTTATTTACTTGAGACTGGAAGTTGATGACATGATGGAATGGA
Source organism: Portunus trituberculatus (assembly GCF_017591435.1). Classification (NCBI taxonomy): domain Eukaryota; kingdom Metazoa; phylum Arthropoda; class Malacostraca; order Decapoda; family Portunidae; genus Portunus; species Portunus trituberculatus. Next base: position 11,412,887 of record NC_059295.1, read on the forward strand.
GGAGAGGAGGATGGGGAGGAAGACAGACAAGATCCGAGAAGACAGTCATGAGAGAGGACTTTGGATGTGCACAGCGTGCCAGAGCTACACAACAGCTGTCTAGCGTCACAAATCAGTGCCACTATGTGGGGCCCCGTTATAGCAGAGAGGATAACGCCGAGGAAGCTACAGTAGAGCGCGCCGGTAACATCACCATGCCCAGGAAAAACAGGAGAAAATCGTGGTGGCACGGAGATTATGTTATGTAATATTTTTCGTATGTTCCTGTTTCTATTTTCTTTTGTGCTTATGTTTTGTTTTGTTGTTGTGTGATAGCCGGGTTGGCTATCACAAAACAACTGGCTCGCCTGTCAGCGAGCCGTTTAACCGCGTTCGTCCCCCAAAATACCGTTTGTCCCCTGGGTCAATATATTGACAAATTTTTTGGTCATCTCCCGAATTGTTCGTCCTTAGAGTTTTGTATGAGGTACAATGATGCGTCAAGATCTTGCCTGCACATGAAGGGGGCGTGAGGTGGGAACTCATGCCCCTCATCCCCCTCCAAGCCTGTTGGGATCCCGTCATGCTTCTCTGAGTTGTGTTGTGCCCCGCCAGGGCCTGGGGACGTTGAGGCACCCGAATCCTGCCACCCAAAACAAGATGGGCGAGGAGAGCCAAGCAGGACACGCTGATCATACGCATCGACGAGAAAAAGATCACCTCTAGGACAACAGCTGTCTGTGCGTGTCAGGTCAGTCCGGGGACGAGTCACATCAGCCGAAACAGAGGCAACATGGCCGCTGTGAAGGCTTGTACGAGCAGGACAGTGGGTTTGTTGGGCCGTAGAGGGGTTGTCAGACACTGGGCCCCTGTTGGTTGAAAGGACAGAGGAGGCAGCCTGTGGGTAAGGCATGAGCATGCCATCCTGTGGATGGGGAGACAAGGCTGGGCCTTCACCCAAGGCCATGGGGGGGGTGGGGCAGGCTTACTGTGCCAGCCCACCTCCCCCCAGTCCCCTCCCCCACCGACTGGTCCCGAGAAGGGGGGTAGCCGGACACCACTGAGGTGGGACGGGACTTCTTGATCCTCCTAGCGTCATCCTTAGGTGGACATGAATGCTTAAGGGGCACCTCTAGTCCTCAGATAGCCCCCCCCTGGCCAACTGACTTGGTGTGACTGCACACACCTTTTTGCATCAGGACTCTGGGGGGGTGAGACACTGAACTGCATCAGGTCTGGGTCCAAAGATGAGGGCACAGCTGGAAGAGAGGGGTCAGTAGCGGGGGAGGCAAAGAACCACGCAAATCTCCTATCTGAGAAGCAACAAGAGTGTTAACAGAAGCAAGCACCTCCTCCTGCCAAGACTTCAAAAATAAAGAGCCCTGCTGGGAAGCCGAATCCCCAGCTGTGAGCTCATCCTAGGAAAAAACACTATCATCCTGAAACGAAATCTCCGAACCACCATGAATGTTGGACAAAACAGAGGCAGCCGGTGAATCCCTTGTCCCCTGAACAGAAAGAGGTGCCTTAACTGACTGCAATGTGCATATGTCACAGGAGACATGACAAAAGGGTTGGGCAACAGAACTATAGGAATGTTTTGCCTTGGCGCACCTCCTGCACCTCAAACCACACTGGTACTTATGCGTGGCGAGGACTTTATCACTGCTCCAAGTAGAACACTCACCACACCTCTTACCTGGGTTGCAGATATCCCAGCAATTAACACAAACAGAATCAGGGTCCTGGAGGAAACTGCCCAAGACCCTGGTGCAGTCTGGTCTTGAGCAAACCCATCTAGAAGACTTAGAAGATGACTGAAAGCCAGAAGAACCAGGCGTGGAAGTAGCCACGTCCGTCAGCAAACCACTCTCCTGAGCAGCAGCAGGCTGCTCTGGACGAGCATGCTGCCCATTAAGGTCCTCCGCCATGAAAACAGGAAGAAACCGGCAGAGAAAGCACTTGAAAAGTTCAAGAAGCAAAACAGGGATGGAAGCACAGCACGTGAGAACACAATGCACACCGAGAATTGACTGAGGGGCAGCGCAGCCGATTCCATCAGCAGTGTCGGGTACCAAGCTGGCAGGCATAGCGCCAGGCAGAATTTTTTGAAATCTCGACGATTGAAAGTAAGTGAAACAGTGGAACTGCTAGTTGTTTGTATGAAAAACAGGTGTCTGTGATAAAAAAATATTGAAAAAAAAAAAAAAAAAAAATATATATATATATATATATATATATATATATATATATATATATATATATATATATATATATATATAGATAGAGAGAGAGAGAGAGAGAGAGAGAGAGAGAGAGAGAGAGAGAGAGAGAGAGAGAGAGAGACTGCTGATTAAAATCAAAACCTTATAGGTAGAAAACTTACTTGTTTTTTGAATGCTCCTTTTTCAACCACTTCCTTGGCTTTTTTGGGCATCATCTGTTGTAAATGATTGGAGAGTTTGGTCAGTAGCTGGTCACTGACAACAATAGTATCAGCAAAGACCTTTGCGTAGGCTGTAGATTTTTTGTCTTGTCTCCGTTTCAAGGCAATGTCCACAAGCTGGTGACCTACATCTGGACTAAACACCGTAGGTAACAGTGGCTGAAAAGAAAGATACCATATTTTTAAATAATAAAAAAGTATGAATTGTAAAAATATTCGAAAATACTTGATATACATGAAAATCATACACATTGTTTGATATAAAATTACTTCCATGATTGCCAGGAGCTCAAATGTTTACTGAAGGAAACAGTACAGAAATTTTCTATATCAAGTTACTACCACCAGCAATAGCAGCAGTAAGCATATTTTAGACCGTTACGGGTTTTAAGGCAAGTGAGCAAACCTCCATTTGGACTCTCTCTTTTCCTGACCAAGACTAAGGAATGACAGTGTACCAACTGTATTGTAAACAACTGAAACAAGGGCATGAAAGCAAAAGAGAAGAGGAGACTGAATGTAATGAAGACAAGAGTGACAAAAGTCAACTATCCACCAGTACTGCTGCAAAAGCAACATCCCCAAAACACTATCAGAATGGAGAATATCTAACCCTTAATACGATAAGATCAGTTCATCAGTACATCTAAGTTAAACATAAAATGTCATACTTACATAAATATCCACCCAGCTACTAGACACCAGAGCATCATCTATGGCAGCATCTATCTGATCAATAAGACTCGGCCCCACACACACATTTCCTACAAAGGTCAGATCCTCATCTTTAAAGCGACGGCGAATGTGGCTCTCAGGATCACTGATATCAAGGCGCCGGAGAGCTTCAAAGTCTGTTGTACAAACAAAGAATATCAAGCTAAATGCTGCTAACTGCATCATCATGTGAAAATGAAGTTGTATGATGATGGGAATGTCACATTTTCTTTTCCTTCCTACTCACTTGGTCATAACATATAAATATTTATTAAGCCAGACTAAACTGGCAATGCACAAACATAGTCTTAGCTATAGACTCCTGACACTTGATGTTTGTCAGCTGATCTGCTGAATTATTAGAAATATTAGGTGGGCAAAGTCTCAAAACAAAGAAAAAGATGTAATGAGTTTATTTTTTTTACCTAACCTCACCAAATTTTGCATGTAGATTTCCATTAGCAATGTGCATAGATTCTTTTTTTTATGTTTGTACTTTTTTTTCCTGTATGTGATTATATGATAAACAAAACTTTCTCTTTTATTTCATTCAGATCCTTTTATGTTGCTAGAGGAATGGCAGAGGAGTATGAGATAAATGAGGCTAGTAGAAATTATTATTAGATAAATATGTCAAAGCTTGATTTGTTTGTGTTTGTCTTACTTTATTTAAAGTTACACATTATATATTTTTTTTATATTGTTACTGTTCCAATTAAGCATTTATCCTTATACCTTACCTAACATAAGTTTGCATAGCCACAGCCTACTGTAGACTAGTGGGAGATGGAATAGGATTTCTTGAAATTTTGCAACCTATGTTTATTTGGAGTGAGTGATTTTTGTGTAAAATAATTTTTGTACAAGAAAATAAAATAATATACCATCCTTTTATATCACAAATCATGGTGTTATTCACCAAACTTCCTAAACCAAACCTAATTAAACTGGTAAAAATGAGAGCATCTAAAGGAAGCTAATAAATTTCTAAGAAAGCCTGACAGTGTTATCATTAATTTGTGACACATACTATCATATGAACTTCAAAATAGTCAGCACGAGGTGCTCTAGCCAGTGAGATATGACATGAAAGTAAAGGTTAGTAGTGATTCTAGACAAATATGTATAAAAAAAAAAAGAAAATCTTATCTATTGCATTACTATATAAGCAAAAATCTCACACATCATGTTATGTTTATCCATTACAACAGTTTAATGGAACAAATCCTACAGCCTTGCCATGAATGAAGTAATTGAATGGAATGTTAAGCAGCATAGGAATAAAATAATTCTCAGCAAAAAGAAAATAAAGAAATGAAAATAGGATAGTAATGATAGGAGAGTAATGATGCTGATGAAGGTAAGGAAGAACATGACTAAAGATATATATAGTCCTGAAGATTATACGAGTAACAGGATATTTGTAGACAGAAGCAGAGGAGAATTAATAATTATAAAACACTGGTGAAGATTAGGCTACAGAGAGAGAGAGAGAGAGAGAGAGAGAGAGAGAGAGAGAGAGAGAGAGAGAGAGAGAGAGAGAGAGAGAGAGAGAGAGAGAGAGAGAGAGAGAGAGAGAGAGAGAAGAAAGAAAGAAAGAAAGAAAGAAAGAAAGAAAGAAAGAAAGAAAGAAAGAAAGAAAGAAGGAAGAAGAGAAAGAAAGAGAGAGAGAGAGAGAGAGAGAGAGAGAGAGAGAGAGAGAGAGAGAGAGAGAGAGAGAGAGAGAGAGAGAGAGAGAGAGAGAGAGAGAGAGAGAGAGAGAGAGAGAGAGAGAGAAAGAGAGAGAGAAAAAAGAGAGAGAGAGAGAGAGAGAGAGAGAGAGAGAGAGAGAGAGAGAGAGAGAGAGAGAGAGAGAGAGAGAGAGAGAGAGATTCTTTTTGGGAGCCGCCGTGGTACAGTAGAACCATACGTGCTTTGGGGTCCGAGGGGTCTCCAAGCGCACGGGTTTGAATCCTGTCCACGGTCCGAGTGTAGGTTGGGCTTCCTCACTCTGGGCAACGGTTTCTTAGCGGGTGGGCTTTAAGATAGGAGGTACTCCAAAAAGTATCCCCTTTAGCCCATAAATTTCCGTGAACAGCCCACATGGTATAAAAAAAAATAAATAAAGAGAGAGAGAGAGAGAGAGAGAGAGAGAGAGAGAGAGAGAGAGAGAGAGAGAGAGAGTGTAAACAAAGCTAAGCTCCGCCAACTTTATGGGATTTCTGGACACCAAGGAATCTTTCAACGCTTTTCTGTGACACACAAGTGAGCGAATGTACCGTGAACACTGTGACATCAGTGGCTAGGAGTAGGTTGCTTGGACTTACACTTAAGGAGCTATTTGATCAGTTCCAAACACCCCCTTCGAATCGCTAGCCATTTTTTTGTGCATGCGCACTATGTATCTCTGACGTCACGGTCTCCATAGCAATGGTGTGGTGGGTAAACCATCTACCTTCCGGGCAAGAAGGGGTCCCGCTCCCCACCTGCCACCCACCTATCCATCTCTCTCTCGCTCTCATGGGAGGATGTAAATTTTTTGGCGTTAAAACCCCCTGATCTGGCCTGACTATATCTCTTCCCTCACAAGAACATGGCAACCTCCATCCCCACACACAGTAAAATTGCCTGGGCAGGGCACGCCGGCCATCCTGGTGCCAGATACTGTTGTATATGCAACTACTCGGGAAAAACCTGTAACGCCCTGCACTGGGGAGGACTGTCCCAACACTGTGTTCTGTGTTCTGCTGCCTCAACACAGCGGAATTAAGGTGAGCACAAGGTTTCTCTCGGCCTGTCACCTACGTGGCTATCACGTCCACTGATGCAGACGTCCAGCTGCCCAGCAGTGAGGCCCCAGAAGAGCCTGGAGGAAAGGATGAGCCTGACACGCAGCCTGACACACAGCCTGATGTGCAGAGGAAGGGACGGAAGAGATTGAAGAAGAAAAAATTCAGTACCTCATCCATTCCTCCAGCAAAGAGGAGCTTGCCAGGCAACTTGTACAGCTACGGAGAGAAGCTCAAGCTGTAAAACTGAGCTATAAAAGATACAGAGAGCACACAAAGCTACTCCTGCATCAAAAATAGCTCTAGTAGAAACCTTGAGCCTGATAGCAACGCTCGAGATGGCAGACGAATGAGAGGAAAACCCACAGAGCAGCAACCGGGCGACGAGCGCACTGCCCAGTAAAATAGACAAAAACTGGGAAAAAGTATGCTCTCACTCCCCCTCTTGGCGAAACTGGTGGTCATCAGGGAAGCCACTCAAGCTTAACAAACTTGTTGCCTGCACTCCTTCTTCACCCCTTGAAGAAGACACAAGCAGCAGTGACGGTAACAGCGTGGACAACGGCCGAGCCACCGCTTCAGCCCATGAAGAAGGCACAAGCAGCAGTGGCGGTAACGACGTTGACAACGACAGAGCCATCGCCACTGTCAACACCATCTCTACTTCTAACGACAGCGAGCCCACAGCCCCAACCAGCAACCAGGAGAGAGACAACAGTAGCAGCAGCAACAACCGTCGCCTTCCACGCTTTGTCACAGGCAGAAACAGAGGTGATGCAGGTGGTGTTAAGATCAGAGCTAGCGAAAATGCCCAAGAGGAAACACCAAATCAGCAGCAAAGGAGGCGAGGCACAAATAGGTGTGGACAGCAGGAGAGGGAGCAAAACCCTCCCAACACTACTACCCGTTCCTCGCATCCCCCTCCCTCCACCGCCACTCGCCACCCTCCAAGGCAAGGCAGCTCCAGACACACCCAGCCCACCCAACGACAATGCATCGCTCCTCGACACCATAGAAAAAACGCAGTGTGTGAGTACTGCTCCCGATGCGGCCACACAATTGAGGAGTGCCACTCGAGAGCAGCAGAGCTGAAACAGGAGCAACTTCTGAGAAGGGTAATAGCTGAGGCCAGGCAGCCTGCCCCCGCTTATCTGCCTCCCCCGCCGGGACTAACCCATACCGGGCCCCAGCCTTCTCCCTGAAGTCAACCACATGGATGACAGTGGCCGCCCAATCTTGCCCACCAGGGAAGCCTCTGTAACCAACAACTCAGCTAGAATGACTGAGTCGCCGAGGTCTCGTCACCAGTTGACAGTCCTATCTGCCAACGTGTGTGGTTTCTGCACCAACATAGGCGACCTGACCCACAGCTTTGCCTTGAGGCATCACGTGGACATCGCAGTGGCAACGGAAACCTGGTTAAAGTGAGGTAGAGCCAACCTTCGGCAAGATTGCTGGATACACCCACTGGATCAGGATGGACTGCCAAGGGAGACAAGGAGGAGTGGCAGTATGTTTAAAGGAAGGAGTGCAGGCCCAGACACTTGACATAGTGACACTGCCCAAACGGAGGCACTGTTTCTGGGAGTTGTGCTGGCAGACAGCTCTGCAATCCTACTATGTGCCACGTACCACCCCCCAAGGCAAGGTCCCGCCCTTCTTGACTTCCTGACGGAGCACCTGGACGACCTACTGACACAACACAACTGCAGACACATCCTGATCGTGGGCAACTTAAACCAGGTCAAGAGAGAGAGAGAGAGAGAGAGAGAAGAGAGAGAAGAGAGAGAGAGAGAGAGAGAGAGAGAGAGAGAGAGAGAGAGAGAGAGAGAGAGAGAGAGAGAGAGAGAGAGAGAGAGAGAGAGAGAGAGAGAGAGAGAGAGAGAGAGAGAGAGAGAGAGAGAGAGAGAGAGAGAGAGAGAGAGAGAGAGAGAGAGAGAGAGAGAGAGAGAGAGAGAGAGAGAGAGAGAGAGAGAGAGAGAGAGAGAGAGAGAGAGAGAGAGAGAGAGAGAGAGAGAGAGAGAGAGAGAGAGACACGTCAGGACTATAGCCAAGAAAGCCGCATGGAAACTTAGTTGCATCCGGCGCGTCTCACATCTCCTCGACTCCCAGGAATCTCCACCCTATATGCAGCTCAAGTCCGCCCCCTTATGGAGTATGCCCCTCTCACCTGGTTGTCCTGCCCCCCCTCATACTTAAGCCTTCTAGACAAGATCCAGCATCGAGCACAACGCCTGATACGTCTAAAGGCCCCGCCAGACCAGCCGTCCCCTACCATGCAGCCTCTTCAGCAGCGTCGTGATGTGGCAGGGTTGTGTGTCATCTTCAAGACACATAAGCAAGGCGCCCGCACCTGACTGCACTCCGCCAGCCCTGGGCGCAGCCACATGGCCACACCACCAGAGCTGCCACATCCAGGGTTCACCAACTCGTCGTCCCTTTTGCTAGGACGGAGACCTTCCTTCGCTCCTTCCTTCCACGTTATACGCGAATGTGGAACCATCTGATTATGCAGACACAGCTTCACTACACCACCTCCCTACACACCTTTAAGTCTGCTGCCAATGCATGGATTAAACAACCATAGCATGTAAATAGCACATGTACTGTACGTGTCTGTATAATTGGTAATTTAGTTTTGCATATTTTAGTTGTTCCATGTATTTAATTCCATGTCAAAGATAGTTTTCAGCAACCCTACTGAAACTCTTGACTAACCAATGTATAAAAAAAAAAAAAAAAAAAAAAAAGAGAGAGAGAGAGAGAGAGAGAGAGACGCCCTTGACGACGGCAAGGACATTATAGTGGTTGCTTTGGACATAGCAGGAGCTTTTGATAAAGTATGGCACAGCGGATAACTAGAAAAGCTTTGTGCTAAAGGCATCCAGGGTGGCTTGCTACGACTCCTGGGAAATTACCTGCAGGACTGAAGCCTCAAGGTAGTTGTCAATGGGCAAACATCTGAGTCCCTGCCTGTGGAGGCATCAGTGCCACAGGGTTCAATTCTTGGCCCACTCCTGTGGAATATCTACGTGGATGATCTTCTCCAGCTACTGCCAGGAGTCATGGCCTATGCTGATGACTGCACCCTCTCCTATACCTATCCACGCCAGGACAGTGGGCGGGCTGCTGAGGCCATCAATCAGCAGCTACGAGTGATAAAGGAGTGGGGTGCTCGCTGGCAAGTGACATTCGCGCCGGAGAAGACACAGGCAATGGTTGTCTCTCGGTCCCCAGCCGCCATGGCAGCAATGGCAGGAAAGTTGTCTTTGGCGCTGCTGCTCTCCCACTCCAAGATGACGTCAAGATACTTGGAGTGGAGGTGGATCGAGGGCTGAGGTTTGACAGGCATGTCAAAACCATTGCCAAGAAAGCCTCTCACAGGATCTCCGCTCTCAGAAGGATCGCCAGTTTCCTCGACAGGAAGGGAGACTGCTGCTGTACAAGGCACAGGTGCGGCCCCACCTTGAATACGCAGCTCTCTCCTGGATGTCCTGTGCCGCCACACACAGAAGGAGACTGGACAGCATCCAACGCCGCGCCATACGGCTAGTAGATGCTGCACTACCACCTCACCCAGAGCCTGAGCGTCCTCTTGATTCACTGGAACACCGCAGAGACGTGGCGGCGATCGTAGTGTTCCATAAGGCACAGGTGCAAAGAGTGCCACATCTGGCAGGGCTGCGTCATCCTCTAAGAGTCACCGCACGGAGCACGAGAACGGTGCTCAATGGTGGTGACGCCGTAGAGGTGCCGTGATCCCACGGGTGTCAGCACCAACGCACCTTCGCAGGACGTGTCTCCAGGATGTGGAACTTGTTCACGGCTGCGGTGCCTCACGTCCAGGAGATGAACACTCACAGTGTCAAACTGATGGCACATAAGTGGAGACAGACACTGCCAACTCCTCTGACACTCTTTGTGACGTGACACTTAGTGTAGTGCAGTGTGTGAATAGTGCTAGTGAAGTGAAACGAATAGTGCTCCATTTACATGTTGACCATCTTGTATATTATCTATTTTTAAGTCTTGTAAATATTGTAGAGAAAAAGATTGTAGTACCCTTAGAATAGGTAGCACAGTGCGCCTTTGGGTACATGTTCCTTTGTATAAAGTTATGTTTAAATAAAAAAAGAAGAGAGAGAGAGAGAGAGAGAGAGAGAGAGAGAGAGAGAGAGAGAGAGAGAGAGAGAGAGAGAGAGAGAGAGAGAGAGAGAGAGAGAGAGAGAGAGAGAGAGAGAGAGAGAGAGAGAGAGAGAATAACACACAATTTTTGCATACTTTCAGGAAATCTTGCAAAAGACTGAAGTGGAATCCATGTATGTCTACTACCCATGAGTGAAACTCTGTGATTTGACTGACTGACAAGTTACCACAGAAGTGTTTGTGTAGCACGCAATGTTACAGTTATGATCCTTAATTATTCCATTTTCCACTTGTATAATATTTCATAAAAAATCTGAAGATATCATTGCATTAAGAAAACTTTGTTCTTCAATATGGGATAGTTTACTTTAGTAATTATTACTAAGTTACTAGAAATTGTTGCACTAAACTAGAGTATAATAAACAATGCAGACACTATTTTTTCACTTCAACTCATCATATTTCTGTTAATCACGTATTTGCAAAGGTTTTAATATGATGTTTAGATTCAGCAATCATTCCTGAATGTAACAATATGAAGTAAAATGTACTAAGTAAAGTATGAAGTAATATATCACCCAAATATGAAAGAGTATACAAGGCAGAAAATTTTGCCTGCCTGTGTTTCAGGCTGTTTTGAAACAGGCCCCTGATGCATGTTAAGTATTTGAAGTCTATGTCTCAGCTCAAGAAAAATTTTTTCTCAAAGCCATATTCTTCTAAGCATTGTTTTGAATTGTACTGTCAACAACTTACACAACCATTTGTGATGTGAGGCACCTGTCATCACAGGAACACATAAAAAAAAAAAAAAAAAACTATAGCAGTTATACAGATGAAATGTCAAGGACTGGGAACTGGGTGGTGATAACACTATTTGCAAATTTAAAGTATCCACTGTGCCTTCGGCAAAATCATTTAAAATACAACTAGGGTTACTGTATACTTTTCTTAAATATGTCACAACACAGTAATTACAAGTTCACTACAATCCCAAACTACAAACTTACATTAAGTTACCTGTCATAAAATACTAAAGATAGCAACAGTCTACTCAATATCAATTACAGTAAAAGTAACACATATTTAAGGTTTTTTCTTTATACACTTATTTTGAAAACATTTAACTTACCAAGATATCCATTTTGTTTCAAGAAGTTATCTACCCACTCATTTTGTGTGCGGGAGTAAATGCTGGGTATATACATGGCCCTGTGTACCTGACGGCCTCCGCTGAGAATTCCAGGCACTCTGCCACTGAGGATTAGCTTTTCTGCCATACCTGGGATTTGAATATCATTAGGGTTCTAAAGCACAACAAAAAAAATGGTTATGAAATAAAATGGTAATATATAGTTCAATATATGTAGAGCACCTGAAATGCATACATTACCAATATAGAAATGTATGATATGACAAAAAAAAGCTGTACAATCTCTAAAGAAAAATAACTGTGCTGAAATACTCAACAACACATACTAAAGAATAATCTTTGTTGGAATCCATGTTGAGCAAGAATAGCTGACACCTGTGTAGGCCTGGTGATGGCACTCAAGACGCCTCTAATGTGAGCCCTGTGTCTGGCTACAAAAGCATCAGTAAATATGACTGTTGGGTCATTGGTATCTTGTTGTCCTTGTATAATAGTTCCAAGTCTTTCCACAATGACCTGTTAATGAAAATAGGTAAATAAATACATAGATAAACTAACAATTATATTAGTAAATAATAAATAGCTTTTACTCTTATCTAACCTGCAAAATGAGATAACTAGAATCACTAATGCAAATCCAGTGTTTCAACACAATAAATCAATGATATACTCACTTCCAACATAAAATCCCCAGGCAATTCATAATGCTTAACAAGTTCTGCAATAGTGGTTGAGCCTTCTTGCTGGAGCTTTTCATTGATCTCCTCAGCAATAGAATCCAGATAGTCTTTGCTGATTAACTGACCCAACACAAAACAAAGGCTGGAGTCTGAGTGGGCAAGCACAGAGGCACGCTTCTCTATCACACTGTGATCAACACACAGTGTATCCACCAAATCAACCAAATTCACCCTTCCTGTAAGTATGTTTTCAAGACAAAATGTCAGTTTCATAATCTGAAGCAAATTGCACCTGCATATATTGTCTTATACTAATCACATTGTACTTTTCAAATAACATAAAGAACCATGAATATTTTGTTACACTGTACTGTATGTCAATATATATATATATATATATATATATATATATATATATATATATATATATATATATATATATATATATATATATATATATATATATATATATATATATGTATGGAGCCTTGACTTGTGAGCACCTCTAGTTATAAAAAAGCCAAGATGTGAGCCATCACTCAGTCAATTTTTTGCTATGACTTGCAGGCTAAACTCTGATTTGCAAATTAGCTCCAGGTACATTCCTGCTATAATAGTTGACAAAGCAAACACCACATCCACTTAGCATCCCAGATCCAAAACATTCAGTTTACATTTTTTCTTTCTTCCCATGAAAGCAATTCTTGTGCTTTGCTAGCATTTTGTTTTTTCAAGCATCTTATCAGTTCAATTTCTTCTGTTTGACCATAGTTCTTAACCTAAGCCTATCTCCTCTGCCCTCCACATCCTCCAGCATCTTCTGTTATCCCAAGTTGTCTGATCTCCAATGGAAATAAAGTTTATAAAATCAGTTTATTTATTTATAGTGTCTTTTGTTATATTCTATTATGCTTTTGTACAATGTTTGTTACTTTATGAACTACTTTTCTTATATAAAAATTTATTTTTCTGTGCATTTTTGGGGGAGAGGCTGGAAAGAATCAATGGCATTTCAATTAATTTCAATGGGAGGAAAATATATTTAAGATATGAACAAATCAAGTTATGAGCTCTACCACAGGACAAATTGAACTCATAAGTCAAGGTACCACCGCATATATATATATATATATATATATATATATATATATATATATATATATATATATATATATATATATATATATATATATATATATATATATTATGCGAGAGAGAAATCAGCTAAAGGCAACAAATGATAAAAAAAAAAGGCCCACTTGAAATGCTGATTCTCTAAACGATTGGTAAAGCATTAGCCAAAATTAAGGAACAAATGCCATGAAGCCTCCCTCTTAAAAGAAGTCAAGTTGAAGAAAGATGGAAATACAGAAGCAGGCAGGGAATTCCAGAGTTTACCATAGAAAAGTATGAATGCTTGAGAGTACTGGTTAACTCTTGTGTTAGAGTAAACAGAATAGTGGTGAGAGGAAGAAGAAAGCCTTGTGCAGCAAGGCAACAGGAGGAGGGGAGGCATGCAGTTAACAAGATCATTAGAGCAGTTAGCATGAAAGTAGCCATAAAAGATAGAAATTCTAGAGATGTAACATTTCAGCAGTGAAAAAGAGGCTGAAGGCAGTCAGTCAGAGGATGGGAGTTGATGAGATGAAAAGCTTTTGATTCCACCCTATCTAAAAATAACTGCTAAGTGGAACTCCCCCCAAGCATGTGAAGAGTAATTGATACAAGGATGAATGAGGCCCTTGTACAGTTAGCAGTTGGAGGGACGAGAAAAACTGGCGGAGGCACCATAGAATGCCTAACTTCATAGAAGCTGTTTTAGCAAGAGATAAGATGTGAAGTTTCCAATTAAGATTATGAGTAAAGGACAGACCAAGGGTATCTAGTGTAGAAGATGGAGACAGTTGAGTGCTATTGAAAAAGAGGGGGTAGTTGTCTGGAAGACTGTGTCGAATTGATAGATGGAAGAATTGAGGTTTTGAAGCACTGAACACTACTGGAGGAATTGAATTTTTGAGACATTGAACACTACTAAGTTTCCTCTGCCCTAATCAGAAATCTTAGAAAATTCAGAAGTCAGGTGTTATGTGGCTTCCCTGTGTGATCTGTTGAATTCCTGAAGGGTTGGTCATCTCTGAAAGGACGTGGAAAGATGTAGGGTGGTATCATCAGCATAGGAGTGGATAGGGCAGATAGTTTGGTTAAGAAGATCATTAATGAATAACAGAGAGTGGGTGACAAGACAAAACCCTGAGAGAAGGATAGAAACTGTAGGAGGGCAATTTTGAAATCAAAGTTTTGTGCCAGACTCTATCAAAAGCTTTTGATATGTCTAATGCAACAGCAAAAGTTTCACTGAAATCTCTAAAAGAGGATGACCAAGACTCAGTAAGGAAAACCAGAGCACCACCAGTTGAACGACCTTGACATAAGGCATACTGGTGATCAAGATTGTGAAGTGACATATATTTAAGAATCTTCCTATTGAGGATAAATTAAAAAACTTAAGACAAGCAAAAAATTAAAGCTATAGGACAGTAGTTTGAGGGATTATAAGTCATCCTTTTTAGGAACAAGCTGAATGTAGGCAAACTTCCAGCAAGAAAGAAAGGTAGAAATCGATAGACATAGCTGAAAGAGTTTGACCATGCAAGGTGCAAGCACAGAACCAAATTTTGAGAAAAATAGAAGGGACCCCATCAGGTCCATAACCCTTCCAAGAGTTTAGGCTTTCATACTTATATTTTTGTCATTAATCATTGTAGGCCCTGATGATGCCTTTTGATGGTAAGGCGAAACCTTGGAAAATAATAAAGCAGGAGGAATGAAGATTTCCACGGTGATTTCTGCATTTAATATATATATATATATATATATATATATATATATATATATATATATATATATATATATATATATATATATATATATATATATATATATATATATATATATATATATATATATATATATATATATATATATATATATATATATATATATATATATATATATATATATATATATATATATATATATATATATATATATATATATATATATATATATATATATATATATATATATATATATATATATATATATATATATATATATATATATATATATATATATATATATAATATGTATAAATAACTAAACAACAAACAAACCTCCATGCAGAAAAACTTCATCCTGAATCTCTCTTGAGAGTTGTGCAGGGGTGATGTACTCTTTACCATCATTTGTATGGTAAACATCTAACAATCCTAATTCCCCTAATTTGTTGATTATTTCAACAAAGTTGCGTTCTGACAACCTGAAAAAACATTTCTGATTAGGCAAAATCCAACACAAGTGTCTTTGAGAATATAACAAAGCTGCACATTGAAAACTTAGAAAATATTTCTGATTAGATAAAAACTGTTGTAAAAGACTTAATGAATATAAAAGTACCATTGAAATAAGTGCATTTTTATATAATAAATATGAACTCCACAAAGAAGTATTTACTTTCCAGTTAATTTATAACTTCCATAAAAATGAGTAATGCTGAATGCAGTAGTTTTTGCTCTACATAAATGGAGCAACAGTTTTCCAATCTGAAAATAATTAAATTCAAAGAACAAAATCTCTACATTTTATGTGTTTACTGTATCAGTGAAGCGACTAATCTTTGACAAACACACTGTAGGGAAGATCCTACCTATCTTTGCTAAAGAATGAAATCCTTGAAAAGTAACATTTTATAAGGATGCAAGCTGCTTTTATGAAGTAAAACTAATAAAACTTTTAGGATATCCATGGCCATTATTGTTGAGCCACTTCTCCCTAATTAAATATAATTTATATAAGTAATTAAAAAATATAAATTGCAACCTGGTCTAAAGGAAAATTATCTGTACAATCAAATACATGTTAAAAAATCTTCCACACTGAACAATCACAGCAGGTGACCTCTGGGCAACTTATGTAAATATAATTGGTCATGGGTTCAAGCTTGCATATGTATACAGCAATGTTAACAGTAAAACTCATTACTTTT
This sequence comes from Portunus trituberculatus, assembly GCF_017591435.1. NCBI lineage: Eukaryota > Metazoa > Arthropoda > Malacostraca > Decapoda > Portunidae > Portunus > Portunus trituberculatus. Next base: position 11,428,818 of record NC_059295.1, read on the forward strand.
CTTTTCCCTGTCCCTCTATGGAATACTTTACCTGAAGCAAAACTTCTCATCTATCCAACATCTGCTACACACTTTACTGCTTGATATACTAGTGTGCTGAGGTCACTGGTGGCCTAACGAATGGCAGCATGTGATTGGAGGAATCAGTTCTATAGATACCATGAAATCCTAATATCCCACTACCCACAAATCCCAGTTGTAAACAAAATAAATTTTTTTCAGTGTTTACTCTTGACTGGTGCAGAGCAGGGGTGGAGTAATTGTAATTTAGTGAAATGTAATGAATTACATAAATCACAAATTCAGAATTTCAGCAATCACTTGTAATTGTAATCAATTACATTATAAAAGTAATTTTAAGTTAATTGCAATTATGGAAAATTCTGCCCTGAAGGAACTTGTGTCTGTCCTTGAATCTTTTGAGGATGCCATTGAAGTTATAGGAGAGAAGATAACCATAACTGCTATTGAACAAATCATTCAGGGACTTAAACCTCCACTTGAATATTTAATACAAAACACTCAATTACAGTACTGTGATAAACTGGCTAAAGTACTACTGGCATCTGTAAAAGAAAGATTGGATTCTTATATGGAAATAAGAGATATTCATGTGGTGGCTTTTCTAGACCCTTGGTTTAAACTGGACTGGCTTTCATCACAGGAGCAAAAGGATGAAGTGTTGTTTTCTGTTAAGGAAATGCTTAATTAAAGAACATGAGAACAAGGATTTAGAAATGAATGATAGAAATAAAAGGGATGATTTACCTGAAGGATCTGAACCCAAAAAACCTAGACTAGCAGTTTCCAACATTTTTCCACTTGTGACCCCTTACCCAAAACCTTGAAACCCAACCAACCCTCCTACTATCAGCAGCTTGATTTGCACTTTATTTTTGTTAGGGAAAGAGAAAGAAAAGGTTCTTAAAAAAAATCATTATATAATTATGTGATGATTTATTGGTTGAACACACATACTGAAGCACAGCTGAACAGACACTCAAGCATAAGCATATGTACTTATGTACAAACTGGTATGTAGACACATATTTGCTAGTACAGACACACACACAAACACACATTTACATAGGGACATGCACTAACAGGCACACATACAAAGTCACTGAATGACGTTGGACTGCTGTATTTTCATTTTTTTCTGGAATGAAACAAAAGCAATATAAAATGGAGACTCAATACTAGAACGTCTAAATAGTTGAACTTTTTCAATACTCGAATGCAAAAAGTTCTATTTGATACTCGAAAAAATACTAGATAGTTGAATGTCCACACACGTGGTTATAAACAAAGGCTCCCTGGCCTCTCCCTCCCCTCCCTCCACCAGTTGTGTTGCCGCAGTCATCAGAATAACATTCTTGTGCATTCTGTCTGTAGTTTTTCATTTATAAACTTACATTAACACCAAAGGCTTATTAGTGGTGAAAATATGTGATAATCAAATGGCCGCACATTTAGTCATGGACAAAGCTCTGTCCTCTCCCATCTCGCAGCTGCCACTGTCCCATTCTAATACCGTATTACTGGTAATACCGATAAAACATGCTGGTGCACATCTCTAGTCTTGCCGCAGTCTTGAGGAAAATAACATTCTTCTGCATTCTGTATGAGCTCAAAAACTCTACTTGACGAGTTGAAATCAACAATATCCCAGGCAACTTCTCTTACATTTGTGGCCCCCATGCTAAGGCTTTGCAATCCCCCAGGGGGTCAAGACCCACTAGTTTGGAAACCCTGACCTAGAATTTTCTTTCCTACCAAAATGTTCACCAAAAGTAAAAAATCAACAAGTCAGAGGAAATTTAGGGAAATAATGTCAGTGACTTTTTTGTTAAAACAGTATCTTGAGGAAGAAACTAAACTATCTGATAGTGAGCCAATACTTTATTGGAAAAGAGTGCCACAGTCTTTGAATCCATCAGTTAAAGAACCTTGCAAGAGATGCAATTGGGTGACTACTAATCAGCTTTATCTGAGTGAGTTTCCAGCATTGCAAGAAAATATTCCATAATAATGGAGCTCAGTTGTGGAGCCACTTTATTGATAGTTATGTTAATGATAGTGAAACAGAAATGTTTGACAAACTACCAATCATTTAGATAGGTGTATCTATCTCTGTTTTCTTAGTTTTTAAGAACATAAGAAAATGAGGGAAGCTGCAAAAGGCTGTCAGGCCTACACGTTTCAGTCCCTGTATGAGCAAAGCTACTTAATTCCATCTATCACCCCTATCAATAAACTTGGCTGATCTTCTATTAAAGCTCCCTATTGACTAAGCACTAACAGCATGATTACTATGTACGTTCCATTCATCAATCACTGCTAGAGAACCAATTCCTTCCCATTTCTTTCCTAAACCTGAATTTCTCAAGCTTAAACCCATTATTCTCATTTCTTTCCTAAAAACTTTGCTCAGGTGCCCTTTGTTATAGCCCCTATATCACTTAAATACTTCTATCACATTCCCTCTTAACCTACGTCTCTCTAATCTAAGGAGTGCAAATTTTATTTCTACAGTCTCACTTCATAAGAAATATTCCTTATCTCTTGTAACTTTTTAGACATTCTCTTTTGCACTGATTCTAATATACCTATATCCATCCTATAATGTAGAGACCAGAACTATGCTGCATAATCTAGATGTGGTCTGACCAGTGCCAAATATAATTCTAATATTACTTTGGGAATTATGCTTTTAACACTTAAAAACTAATCCTAGTACCCTATTTGCCTTATTTCTAACCTCTATGCATTGTTTTCATACACCAAATAAAACTCCTAAATTTTTTTCATGTTCTGAGCCTACCAGGGCCTTGTTTATCATGTTCCTTTTGTGTGGATTTCTTATACCTATGCTAAGTACTTTGTATTTGTTAATGTTAAACTACATTTGCCATCTGTCTGTCCATTCATTCATCCTATCTAAATCTGCCTGCAAGGCGATAGCATCCAAGTCTAACCTAATTAATCTACCTACCTTCATGTCATCTGCAAATTTACTAACATCACTACTGACTCCATTAATTATCCAAATCATTAATATATATTAGAAATAACAATGGCCCTATAAGTGATCCCTGTGGCACCCCACTAATTACTTGACCTCAATTAGAATGAAAATCATTTATTATTACTCTGTCGCCCATTATCTAACCACCACTTTATCTATCCTAATATTTTTCTCTCTATCCTGTGGGCCCTAACCTTTTTTCAAGAACCTCTCATGTGGTACCTTATCAATCGCTTTATTAAAATCTAGGTTTAGGATGTCAAACTATCACCATTATCTGCTGCCCCATAAACTTTGCTATACAAACTCAACAAGTTTGTATGGCACAACTTTCCCTTCATTAAGCCATGCTGTGAGTGATTTATCAACTTGTGTTTGTCTAGATGCTCCCTAAAGTTCTTCACTATTATTGACTCCATTAATATACCTACAATTCAAGTTAAACTGAGAGGCCTATAATTAGATGTTATGGTTTTATCTCCTTTCTTGAATATGAATACAACATTGGCTTGTCTCCATATTATCAGTACCTCACCTGCTTAGTGACATGCTAAAGACCAATGCTAACAGCTCATTGACGACCTCCTTGCATTTCTTAAGTACTCTTGGGCAATGGCGGCTCATGTATAGGCACCGCAGAACTGCAGCACCCTATATTTCCACTTGATATTATCAATAATATTCAATTTGATGATTTTTTCTTTCTTTCTTTATACTTGTACAAAATATATTACTTAAGCTTAATGTCAATAGCCATCCCTCAATTTTAAAAAAATAGAAAAATCTTGGAACTGCAGACATCACAGTTCCAGCAGCGTGGAATTTGGCTGATTTGAGCATGTGCACAAAAGCTGCTCGTGGGGCTGTCCTTCCCGCAGTGCTAACCTTGGCACGTTGGTGGAAGGTAGTATCTATTCTTTACTCCAAGTGTTTTGTGCTTAAAAATTATGTATAAAGGAGAAAATTATTCATCTTTTCACACAAATTAAAACAAGAAGAATGAATTTAATCTTTAAATGAATGGATCAAGATTAGACTGTGACAGTTAATATTATAGTAATTAATTTCTTTTTTTCTTTCTTTTAGGATACTATAAGTTTCTAAATAAATTTTCTCATACCTGTGTGTTTGCTTTTACAAAATATTAAAACAAGGGCTAAACATTTTTTGGAGCAGTATCCTTACTCATTTTAGCCACGAGCCACCACTGCTCTTGGATATATTTCATCAGGTCCTGCTGACTCAAATTTCTCTACTCGATCTCCTGTTCAACCATCTCTTTAGTTATGTGAATATCTATCAGCTTATATCACTCTCTTCTGCTCTAAAAAATCTGTTCCCCATCAGGATTTTTCTGCATGCTTTCCTGAGTGAAGACTGTTAAAAAATACTTGTTCATAATTTTACTAATCTCCTCCCCAGAAATAACCAGCTCCCACGAACTGCCTTTAAAGGACCTATTTCTTTATTTTTCATCTTATATACCAGGAAAATCCCTTGAGATCCATCTCTGTCTGGCTGGCTGTCTTCAACCCTTAATTGTATTTACCTTCCTCATAACACCTTAATTGTTCTAATTAGTCTGTTATATTGTGGCCTTAAAACCTCATTTCCTGCCTTTAATCTCATATATATTGTAATTTAATTATTTGTACGAAACTGTAACTGAGAATTTTAATTATAATTACTCCAACACTGGTGCATAACATAACATAACATAAATAATAGGATAACAAAGGGCCACCAGGGCCCATCTAGGTTATCCTGTATCAGTCGCACAGCGACCTCGTCATCAGTACTTAAAGATACACTTACAAGTACACAATACATTATATACTAATTCTAAATATTTGGCCCATTAACAGGGCTAAGTCCTGCAGCGAATTCCTCTACAATCTGTGATCCCCATACATGGGGATCATGTCTTGTTTAACTATAGTAAATTTCTTATAAAACTATCATGCAGCTATACATAATTATAAATCTAATAAATTTAAGTGCTTATCTAATCTGTTTTAAACATTGTCAAACTAGTGCTATTTACAACCCTCTCTGGCAATGCATTCCAGAAGTCTACCACCCTATGACTAAAGAAATATTTTCTTATATCTAACCTGCAGCCTTGCTTTCTAATCTTCCTGCCATGATTTCTAGTCCTACTTCCTCCTCTAAGGTAAAGAAAGATCTCACATCTATGTAGTTTGTATCTGAGAACATTTTAAATAACTCTATCATATCCCTCTTATACATCTCCTCTCAAATGAAAACATGTTTAATTCCTTTAATCTATCTCTATACTCCAGGCGCTTTAATGCTGGTATCATCCTAGTTGCTCTTCTCTGAACTGCTTCTAACATGTTGATATCCTGCCTATAATGGGGTGACCAGGCCTGTATGCAATACTCTAAATGGGGCCTAACATAGGAATTATATAAGCTACGCACCACTTCCTTACTTTTATAACTAACATTTCTATTTATAAAACCCAGGATCCTATTTGCCCTATTTCTTGCTTCTAAACATTGCTTTGAAAATTTCATAGTCCTGTCTATCACTACTCCTAAATCCTTTCCTTCCTCTACTGCCTCTAGCCAACATCCCTCCATCTCATAGCTAAAGTTTGTGTTGTCTTTACCTAAATGCATAACCTGACACTTTTTAGAATTAAACTCCATCTGCCACCTGTCTGCCCATGCTATCAGCCTGTCCAGGTCTCGTTGTATTCTGTAATTGTCCTTTTCACCCTGTACTGCACATACTATCTTAGTATCATCTGCAAACTTTGATACTTTGCTACTAATTCCTATATCTAAATCGTTAATGTACACCAAGAAAAGAAGAGGTCCTAGCACTGAGAGCTCGTTGAACTTAGAAAATACTGAACTTGGCCATCCTCTCGTGTGCTATTACTGCCACAATACATGCATGCCCCACAATTTCTCTATACTTACAGCAAGGTCACCAACCCTCCTCCATGAAACGTGAATTTTGTGCTTGTATTTGATGTGTCTGTGATAGGAAACTCAACCCTAAACCTAGACTAATTAATTCGGTAAATATGTGTAAAAAAAAAAAAACAATAAATCTTTAAATAATCACTGATGCAGTTATCATTTGTGACGTGTGTATAGGACGTTCAAAATTCTCAGTAAGTGGAGCTCTAACTAGTGAGACAAGTAATGAAAATAGCACTGAGTTAGTACTAATTTGAAACAAATACTACGTTGGTCTTGACTCTTAACAACTTTTTGGATGTTTGTGTAATGAGAAGCAAAGGGAGATGAAATACAGACGTAATGCCTTATCAAACCAACTCAAGTCATTCATTTGAAGTAGACTCAACACTCTACAGTGATCCTGGTGTCAAACAGCGAATTTGTCGCAACTCAAACGAACATAATGAAGATCATGAGTTACCAGCTGGCATACAACTCAAACTCATCGTAATATATATACACCATGTTTTTAATATACATAACACACTTTTGTCTTACTTTTGGAGTGTTGAAGCAAACTGGGCTCGCTGAAGATCAGCGGCCAGACGCTTCACCTCTTCCCAATCAGCTGATGACATGATGATACTATCACTATCTATCCACCGGACTGTCACTAACACACGGTGTCCGCGACAGGTGCTGACTGTAAGATTTTGTTGATCCTGATCTTGATGATCAAGATCTTGATCTCAATGCAATGGTGTTTCGGGATCTCTCTTGAGACTGACAATTCCTGTAACTATGGTTGATTGATTGGTACATTTATGGTTGAATTAATAAAGAAATACAACAAAGGAGGAGGGTGGACCTTGCTACCCACCCCCTGGGCAAAGACTTAAGGTTAAAGTATCAAAAATATATAGACAGTATACATAACAAGAATACAAGTACTTAAATAAATAAATACAGATATTGCACATCTTATTGCCTACAGACTGGGAGCGAACTGAAGATATTCCCTGAGTATATCCCTGAAAGAGTGCAAGTGGTTGAGTATAAGAGATGGTCAATGAGTCTATGCAAGTCATGTTGATCTTGTGGCCTAAATTTAACAATGAGAGGACATTCCGTGATATAGTGACGCAGAGTGTCCCCCCTTGGTGCAGCACACAGCACACAGGGCACACCAGGAGAAGCACTGACATCCTAAAAGTATTTGTAGCCTAATCTGAGCCTCATTGCCACCCTGTTGTGTGATGCAGTGTGTCTCCCATAGGTGTAAGCACTACTCTGGGGTCTGGGGGGACACGTGCATAGTGAAGACTAGTGCTACTGCCCCTATGGCAACGCTCCAACTGATCACTAATGCTACTATGTACAAAGTCTTTAATGTTACTCTTAACATAACCCAGAGTGTACTCAGTGCCAGGGTCCACTGTGTTATCTCGGAAGGCACACTGAGCAAAGCGGTCTCCTTTTTCATTAGCGGGATACCCACATGAGAGGGTATCCAGGTGAAATGGACCGTGGCACCAGCACCTTCTAGGGTGTGGATGAGATCAAGACACTTATTAACTAGATCACAGTCCATGGGGGAGGTGGATTGAAGGGCATACAGTGCAGTCTGACTATCAATAAAGAAATATACATTCTTATGGAGAGACGCCACAATATGGAGAGCCTCCAGAACAGCATACGGTTCTGCTCAAGTGGAAGATATGTGTATACTAAAGACAGACAAAAGACAAGCAGAAAAGTTAACAGTATCTTAATATCCTTACATCTACCACTCCACATTCTCTCCAAAAAATGTCTTCACATCCTCAGTCATCCTTTTATACGTCTCTCTACTACCTATAGCAATGGTTCCCAGTCTATGGTTTGTTGTATTTAAGTTAATGCATCAATAAATGTATCAATCAATCACGCGAAGACCTAGGTGGTAAACTATATATATATATATATATATATATATATATATATATATATATATATATATATATATATATATATATATATATGTATTGTTGCGAAGGTGTATTGCAGCAGCCTCCCAGATATGTACGTGTGCCTGTGTGAGTGTGGAGCAGCGTCATAAGAGAGTACATATGGGTAGTACATATGTGCAGACTTTAGCTAAAGGGTGAGCGAGGTGTTGGTTGCTCGTGTTTATGAAACTGTCACACCTTAATGGAAGGGACGCTGAGCTAGGCCTCCATGACGGAGGAGATGTGACCCCGGAGGTCACGGGGAGATAAGAGTGTGTGTGTGTGTGTGTATGGGTGAGGGCACTGGCCAGCCCTGGGATAATTGTCATACGGTACCGTGTAAATAAAGGCATGCATGTGTGAATTGCTTGTAGCCAGCATTATCAGGGATATATTGGTAATTAGCGGTTAAGGTAGATAGCGTTACCTAATAAGCTGAAATAGACTCGTAAGGACATTGCCTGGCAGGTGCGACGGCACAGGAGGCGTGGTTTGTGGGGCATTGTGTGGCACCGACGAGGACAGAGGAAAGGGGAGTGTAGCAAGAGACCTCGAAGGAACAAGTCGTACTCTGGGGAGCAGTCAGAGAGTGAACGAGAGACAGAGACAGTGAAGTGCCTGACGAACTAACAAAGTGTTACCCGTACTTTGTTGCCGTCCCCTGCCCCGTCCTGTTCCCGGTGACTCGTGTATAGTTGCTGTAATATAGAGAAATAAGGAAGAAGTGTTTCCTTCTCCCCACTCTGTGTGACTGAGCTGAGTGAGAGTGGGTGCTATAGAAGCAGACAGCCAGGCCTGAGAGAGCGATCTGCCCGCCGCTCCACCCCAGCCGCGCCGCGCCACCCAGGTAAAGTCCTTCTCCCCGACACACACGCCCCGAATCCCGAGAAGATTGTGAGGCGTCCCCTCCCTGAAGAAGCTGAAGGAGGGTCGCAGCAATATATATATATATATATATATATATATATATATATATATATATATATATATATATATATATATATATCTTTCTTCTTCGTCAGCTGATTATCCCGTTCTTATACGAGGTCGCTGTTTTTTTATGAGGCACCTCCACCTGCCTCTGTCACCAACCATGTTGTTTTGCAGTCCTTTCTCTTTCATGTCTTCTTTTATACAGTCTTTCCATCTAATCTTGGATCTTCCTCTCCTCCTCCTTCCTTGCACTTAGATCCATATCCAGGGCTCTCCTCTCCTCACTTGCTGCATCCCTCCTCATTATGTGCCCGACCATCTTAACCTTGCTTCCTGAGTCTTCTTCGATATCTGGCCTACCTTCACTGTTCCTCTGATCCTTGTATTGCTTATTCTGTCCTCTCTTGTCACGCCACACATCCAACGTAACATTTTCATTTCTGTTACTTCTATCCTCTGGTGGTTTACTTTCTTCACAGGGAATGCCTCTGCTCCATATGTTATTGCTGGTCTCACTACAGTCTTATATACCTTTCCCTTTAGTTTTACTGGCATTTTCTTGTCACACACCAATCCCGATACATCTCTCCAGCTTGTATTCTTCTAGTTATTTCCTTATCTTCTCTGTCATCTGCTGATAGGGTAGATCCCAGATACTTGAAAGCATCTACCCTCTTCAGGTCCGCTCCCTGCATCTTAATTGATGCTTTCTCTTCCATCTTGGTCCTCCTCTGTACACTTCATATATTCCGTCTTTGTTCTACTTATCTTCATCCCTCTACTCTCCAATGCTAATCTCTATTCCTCAAGCCTTTGCTCTATCTCTTCTTTAGATTCATTCACTAAAACGATCATCCGCATACATCATGTCCCACGGTGTCCCGTCACGTTTGTTTTCAGTTAACACGTCAAACACAATATTGAAGAGGAAGGGGCTCAATGCTGAGCCCTGATGTAGCCCAACTTCCACTCCAAAACTGTTTGACATGCTTACCCCACTCCTCACTTGTGTCGTGACACTATACATTTCCCTCACCAATCTTACATATTTCTCTGGTATCTTCCTCTCTCTCATGTATCTCCACAGCTCCTGTCTTGGTATTCTGTCATATGCCTTCTCCAGATCTATGAAAATCATATGTAGTTCCTTCCGTTTTTCTCTGTACTTTTCTGCCATTTGTCTCAATATAAATACTGGGCTTGTTGTTCCTTTTCCAGGCATAAAGCAGAATTGGTCTCTGGACACTTCCACCTCCAGCCTCAATCTCTCGTCCAATACCCTTTCCCAGACCTTCATTGTATGTGATAACAATTTAATTCCACGGTAGTTTCCACACTCTTGTACATCTCCATTCTCTTTAAAGATGGGCACCAGTGTACTCTTCCTCCCCTCATCTGGGATCTCTTCCTGCTCCTCTATCTTGCACATCAGCTTCCACAGTAAATCCACTCATATATATATATATATATATATATATATATATATATATATATATATATATATATATATATATTAAAAAAACTTTCGGGATCATATGCGATTCTTAGTTAAACTGAATTCATTCATTTCTTAAAAAAAAAAAAAATATATATATATATATATATATATATATATATATATATATATATATATATATATATATATATATAATTGCATTACACAAGATAATCCATCGATCCAGTGGTGAAGAAATAGATACATTCCTCACATTAATTAAAATTAATTGTGTTCCTTGTTGGTAGATAATTTGAGTGTTCTCCATGTAAATAAATTGACATTTGCTGGAAATGAGTTTTTCTGGAACCAGAACCAGTATGCGGCCCAATAAGATTGTGATTTTTTTTTTTTTTTAATGAAAAGTTTGCCCAACCCTGGTCTACGCAGTCCCAGCAGTAACACCATCCATTCCCTTCTTCGTTTTATTTTTCCACTCTCAACTCTATTATGCCTTAATTCAGTCAAAATCACTTGCCTCATCTCCCTTCTGTCTCTCTCATACCTCTTACACCCCAGCATCACATGCTCCACCATCTCATATCCTTTTCCATGTCACACATCTGGCACAAGTACTTTGCTGCGAAATTCAGACTATATGTAATTTTTTGCATTCAGATCCATACACTGTGCACTAGCTCAAATGAAAAGATCACCACTTATGCTGTCATCATACCACCTCTCATACATTGGGGACTTTTTCTTTGTACTCTTTCGTTTCATCTCATTTTCATCCCCACACAAATTGTAATCCATTCCTCTGTCATTATCTTGCACCTTTTCCACCATTTGCTTCCACTTCCATTCAACAGACACACTTTTCTCGCTATAGTCCCATATCATCTCTCAAAGCTTTCACTACTGAAAAACTGCTAATGTGATGCCGCCGCCTTCTACTGATATGAATCTAAACAAGTGTTAATGATCTAAGTATACTCGTTACATTGGTTGTGGAACACACACACACACAGACACACACACACACACACGGCCCGGTAGCTCAGTGGTTAGAGCGCTGGCTTCACAAGCCAGATGACCGGGGTTCGATTCCCCGGCCGGGTGGAGATATTTGGGTGTGTCTCCTTTCACGTGTAGCCCCTGTTCACCTAGCAGTGAGTAGGTACGGGATGTAAATCGAGGAGTTGTGACCATAGGCGGATTTAGGGGGGGGGCATGGGGGCCATGGCCCCCCCCAGAAGCTTGATTGGCGCCCCTAAGAGGCCAACCTTGCAATTCAGTGGGTCAGATTCCCCATTTTCTCCACAATGTCCCTGGAAATTACAATTGAAATTGAAATGCATAATATTTCTTGGTTGCCAAGGAATAGGATGCATTCTGCATTCTAATACTAATTTGATTTAGCGACCAAATTAAGCGATAATCGTGAGAGATGTCAAATCTTTAATAATAATAAATCAGCTGAGCAGCAAGCTGCCAGCCTGCCAGTCATTCGTCGGCGTTCAGCTTCCATGTTGGTTGTCTAGCGGGCAGCCACTTAGCCGCCAATGACCACTAACTTCTACAGTTCTCCCCTCTCGGCAAGTTTCTACTCATTTTTAAGGTTAGTACCGACTGCACTAATAATTACCCCGGCTTCTCCTATATTATGATAATGATGAATGTGCAGCTGTAGGCTACTAGGCCTACTCTTATTTTTATTTATATGAAGTTCAAAACTGCATTAGGCGTGCTGGAACGCACAACAACTGAGTGTTCGTTTTTGTGGCAGAGTTTGTATGCATGATTTTATTAACTCTAGTGTACATACTAGGTTATTGATTTATAATTTCGAACCTGTAAGTCTTACTAATTTGTTATAAAAAGAAATAGTATAAAGCTATGCCACGAAGGAAGTCAATAAAGGAAGCTGAAGGAAGACAAAGTTGACTACAGACGAAATAGACGAACGATTCAGCAGAGGCAAGATTGCCAAGATGGCACTTTTCATTAGATATATAATTTGGGTTTGATCTCTAACAAATTTTGTCTTCCTTCTACAGAAGCAGTAATAGACAGATTTTCCATGTCTGCTCAAAGGAAATTAGCATTTACTTTATAGAGGCTTCATGAGAGTGATGACACCCAAATTCATTGCTGACTTGTTGCTCATAAAATTTATTGTATATATTTGCTTTGAAGTCCAGATTCTAGAAGAGATTTTGATTTAATTTCAGTTTGTTTGGTTGTGTTAATAAGGAGAAAGGAAACTCTATGTTACAATTCTAGTCCATTTTCAATGTAGTTCATTTTATAATAACTAGAGAAAAGTAGAAAACCAAGATCTATTTAATCCTTGAAATTATATAATAACTAGGAAAGTCATGATATATCTAGTCTTTGAAAGTATAAAACTTGCAAGTAAAATGATTATTTATTTCTTAAATGTACATTGATTATGATTGATATTTATTTCTATAAATATTTTGAATTAGAAAGTATTTTATTTGACCTATTGCAATTTTCTTGTGAACAAATACTAAATGACATTTCTAAATAGCAAAAAAATTATTGTTGAAACACAGGATTTTTTCTGAGAGCCATTGCTCAGGTGGCTCCAAAAAACACATAAAATAGCTCAAAATCTCAAAATTTTCTCGGGGGGGCTGGGAACCCCCCAGCTGATAGGGCTCGCTTCGCTCGCCAATTCCTCTCGCTAGAAAAAAAAAACGCCCCTATCCTCATTGGCCCCCCCCAGAAAACCTCTCTAGATCCGCCTATGGTTGTGACCTTGTTGTCCCGGTGTGTGGTGTGTGCCTGGTCTCAGACCTATCCCAAGATCGGAAATAATGAGCTCTGAGCTCGTTCCGTAGGGTAACGTCTGGCTGTCTCGTCAGAGACTGCAGCAGATCAAACAGTGAATTACACACACACACACACACACACACACTAAAATATCACTAAAAGTTAAAATGAAAATATCACAAGTAGAGGTAGAAGAAATATTAACGAGGACTGGAAAGCTTTCTGGTAAGACAGAATACAGGAATATTTGGATGAGGAGAGATATATGAATCAGGAAGAAAGGAATACAAAAGAGAGAACTGAAAAGTGAAGCTAAAGAAAAAACGAGATGTGTTGCTTCCCCACACTACAGTACCAACTCGTCCTTCTGAGCAGGTCAGTGGGTCTACACTCCCGTAAAATTTAACGTAACTTTTATGAAAGTGTTTATACTCATATTATTTAATTACCTATACACTACCAACTCGGCCTTTCTCTGAGCAGGAAGAGGCAACTACCCTCTACCAGTGTATTCCACGTGTGTGTTATATTTTGATAGGATATTCTTTTGTAGAAATAGAGGAAAGTTAAATTATTAGTTGGCAGCAGTGTTGTGTAAAGTGAAGGGGGGAGGGGAACCGTCATCCACTATGGTACGTCCTTGCCCCTTCTCAAATGGTGTAACTAGGCCCCCAAAGTTAAATGTGTTTGCTTGAGAAAGTGGCACCATTTGGTACACTTTTTCCCGTTACTACAGTACATTGCGGCCTCAAAAGATGAGTAGGCGGTGTCACACTAGCACTTTTTCTGTCGATTAATGCGATTTCCGTCTTGTTTTCAACTTTCCGCATGAACTTACCGCATGAATTTGTCAGACAATAGGGATCGTTCAGAGCAGTCTATCTTTGCCGCAGCGTGGCCTCCATGTTTGTTTACATTGTGTTGGCGGGAAGTGACGACGGAAAGCAACGATTTTAGGGAGGATATACGGGTTCAATGGGCGGGCTGGAGGAATTGATTAGGGAACCTCGCTTCTAACAGATGGCGCACGGGTCGCAGGTAGTAAGGGGGTGAGGGATGGGGGCGTCCATCAGCGGGGGAGGATGAGCGCCGTTACAAGATTCAAACACTAAGGCCCCTTCACACTAAGCAACTTGTGGCTGTCACTCGGTGACTCTCTAAGTTGCCTACCATTACTTCAAATAGAGCCTTTCACACTACGCCACTGCGGTTGTCCGGTTGAGCAACTGGCTATTGCAGTTGCCCGCTCCGTCAACGAGTGACTGTCACAGGCAGTTGCCGTCACCCACCGTTGGGCATTGTTTCAAATGGGAGCTTTCATACATAGCCACCGTGTGGCGCAACTTTCGTTCTAATCTGTCACTTTTGTGACTTTTCTCAGTGTCCAGCCAGGTTTGCACAGGAAAGAACGTGCGAGATGGAGGGGATGAAAGTAGTGGAGAAAATTAACACTGAAGATTCAATTCACGAAGTGGAAAAACACCCAGTAGTTTAGGATTCATCCAATGAACAATATAGCAACAAGAATGAAAAGAGGAACGCATGGAGTGAAATTATTATGCACTTCATTCCAGACTTTGAAGGAATATCTCAAGCTGAGAAGAATTAAATATGTGAGTTCAAAACAAACACCTGTTCATATGTATATTTCTTCAGAAGTAGCTACACCACAACACCATATCACCACGTCACACGTATTATCCCCCCACCACCACCACCATCACTCTCATGTCACCACCACCGCAACACATGTAGCCCCACCAACACTACCACCACATTCTCTTCACCTACACCACCACACCTTTACGTCACCAACCACATCACCTCATTTCTGTCTAGATATGATCTCGTTGCCAGTGAACTGCACCTTTGCCAACAGAAGCACCTTCTCCATGGATGTCATTCTTTCGACTAATGAGATGATGAGAAAGGATGCCACAACTCGGTGATAGGTAGTCACTGGTTGCTTGCAGTTGCCCGAGCCTTTCACACTAAGCAACTAGTGACCGTCACTAGTTGCCTAGTGTGAAAGGGGCCTAACAGTCAGTCAGTCACGGGAAGGAGCGTAAGGCACATCAGCCATCACCCGCCTCCGCCTGGGCCACACCACGCTCAGTGCTCACTTGCACCACCTACGTCTGTCTTGTGACCCCTTCTGCCCTTGGTGTAGGACTACCCCTGAGTCCATGGAACATTTCCTGCTTCAATGCCCACGCCTCCTCTCTCAACATACTGCATTACGCTCCCGGCTCTCCGCCCTGGCAATCACAACACTCAACCTGCCCACCCTCCTGGCGGCCTCAGGCGTCCACCTCTCCTGGCAACCTGCTGTCCTTCGCCTTACTTGTGCCTTCTTGAGGAAGACCGGCCAGCTACCACGCCTGTGATATCCACACAGGACTACCCCAGGGCTCATAAGGATCCATTGATCTTCGTGGCCTCTTTTAGATCCTTATGAGCCTCACGGGTAGTCCTACACCAAGGGCAGAAGTGGTCACGAGACAGCCGACGTATGCGATGCAAGTAAAGAGTATGGTGTGGCCCAGGCGGAGGCAGACAGAAAACGCATTATATATATATATATATATATATATATATATATATATATATATATATATATATATATATATATATATATATATATATATATATATATGTGTGTGTGTGTGTGTGTGTGTGTGTTTTATGTGCCTTCTATATATATATATATATATATATATATATATATATATATATATATATATATATATATATATATATATATATATACAGTAAGGTCCCGGGTTACGTCGGTCTCGAGTTACGTCAAACTCGCACTTACGTCAGTCCACTATAAGGCAATTTAAGATTTAAAAAATTGAAAATTTATAAATCGTAAAGCGCGGGGTTTATTGTTATTGTTGGCCGCCAGGCGTCACTAGTGGTTATCCACCACACCGCCCACCTCATGCTTGAATACAATAACACTCTACGTACCTCAGTTCCACCACACTGTCACCCCTGGCAAGAGTGTTCCTACATCTGCGTTTGCTGACTATCTTAGTATCTTGCTCAATGGCACCAAAAAGAAAACTCCTGAGTGATAGCAGTGATGCTAAGAAAAGAAAAACCATTACGCGACAAGAAAAAATGGACATAATTAAAAGACATGAGAAGGGAGGCAGCAGTGTGTATAAGGGAGTGAATAAGAAAATGGGAATCCCGTTACCATGACAACGGAGAGGTTGACGACCTTGAGGGCTCGCCCACCCACCATCACAACAATAACAACTCCGGAGCCTTCGCCTGGACCACACGACACTCGCAGCTCACTTGCACCGTCTGCGCTTGTCTGCTGATCCCTATTGCATTTCCTGCCCCGCTGCCCACGCTTCTACTCCCACCGCACTGCACTACGCTCCCAGCTGTCCGCCCTGGGCGTCACAACATTCGACCTGCCCACCCAACTGGCGGCCTCAGGCCGCCCCTCTCGGCAACCTGCAGTCCTTCGCATTCGCGGCCCTAATCAATATATTCCTACATAGTTGTAAATAATATACCAATATAACCTTTTACTTACCTGAATAACCATAAAAAATTATTGGTTGAAAACTCGATAATATGCTTTGAAAGTACAAAAACTCGAGTTACATACAAAATCAACTTACGTCATGTTTCAGGAACGTAACTCTGACGTAACTTGGGACCTTACTGTATATATATATATATATATATATATATATATATATATATATATATATATATATATATATATATATATATATATATATATATATATATATATATATATATATATATATATATATATATATATATATATATATATATATATATATATATATATATATATATATATATATATATATATATATATATATATATATATATATATATATATATATATATATATATATATATATATATATATATATATATATATATATATATATATATATATATATATATATATATATATGTGTGTATGTGTCACAGTGTGTGTGTGTGTAATTCACTGTTTGATCTGCTGCAGTCTCTGACGAGACAGCCAGACGTTACCCTACGGAACGAGCTCAGAGCTCATTATTTCCGATCTCGGGATAGGTCTGAGACCAGGCACACACCACACACCGGGACAACAAGGTCACAACTCCTCGATTTACATCCCGTACCTACTCACTGCTAGGTGTACAGGGGCTACACGTGAAAGGAGACACCCAAATATCTCCACCCGGCCAGTGTGTGTGTGTGTATGTGTGTGTGTGTGTGTTTTATTTGCCTTCCATATATATGTATATATATATATATATATATATATATATATATATATATATATATATATATATATATATATATATATATATGTGTGTGTGTGTGTGTGTGTGTGTGTGTGTGTTGTTTGTTTTATTTGCCTTATAAGTTCATAACCACGAGAAAATGCAAGGAAAAATAGGGGGTGGGGGAGGAAGCATGGGAGAAAATTTAAGTTACTCCTAACAACGTTTTCTATGAAAGCACTCGCTTCCAACAGATGGCAGCACCGTCACTGTCCTCCAATCTTAACCCACACCAAAACTTCCTCTCTGTATATTCCTTGACGGAAAGTGACGACGAAACACCGTTTGTGTGTGACAGGCCACAGCCAAAATATTGTCGATTTTCTGAAAAACGACGGAAAAAGTGCTAGTGTGACACCGCCTTAAGTGTTTTCTTGTTTCTTGTGAGCTACGAAGCTGCGAGTGCTGCCACGCAAGTGGAAAGTCGCTATTACCACCGCAACTCAATTGTGAGGCTGTGAAATTAATCATATTATGTAATTTCCTTTAGTACATTGTATTTTGTGGTGAGTGAGTATCATATCTCTGGTGAACTGGACTGTAAACGAACGAACGTCATTGTGGGGATAAATTTCAATTCGTATTATTCCATCAGTTTATTGTAAAGTATGTGAATTTGCGTTCAATGTTAATCATTCAAAACTTATAACAAGTGCTTTGATAACAGCTACCGCTACCATTAGTTTAAAAATAGTAGCTTCAAAATTTTTTCAAAATTTTCTTAATCTTTCATATATATATATATATATATATATATATATATATATATATATATATATATATATATATATATATATATATAAACACTTACAATGAAAGATTAAGAAAATTTTGAATAAATTTTGAAGCTATTATTCTTAAACTAATGGTATATATATATATATATATATATATATATATATATATATATATATATATATATATATATATATATATATATATATATATATATATATATATATATATATATATATATATATATATATATATATATATATATATATATATATATATATATATATATATATATATATATATATATATATATATATATATATATATATATATATATATATATATATATATATATATATATATATATATATATATATATATATATATATATATATATATATATATATATATATATATATATATATATATATATATATATATATATATATATATATATATATATATATATATATATATATATATATATATATATATATATATATATATATATATATATATATATATATATATATATATATATATATATATATATATATATATATATATATATATATATATATATATATATATATATATATATATATATATATATATATATATATATATATATATATATATATATATATATATATATATATATATATATATATATATATATATATATATATATATATATATATATATATATATATATATATATATATATATATATATATATATATATATATATATATATATATATATATATATATATATATATATATATATATATATATATATATATATATATATATATATATATATATATATATATATATATATATATATATATATATATATATATATATATATATATATATATATATATATATATATATATATATATATATATATATATATATATATATATATATATATATATATATATATATATATATATATATATATATATATATATATATATATATATATATATATATATATATATATATATATATATATATATATATATATATATATATATATATATATATATATATATATATATATATATATATATATATATATATATATATATATATATATATATATATATATATATATATATATATATATATATATTTTTTAATTAATTAATTTATTTTTTCCCGCATTATACTGGGTCCTGCACACCTGGTCCAGGAAGGAGATCCAGTACATCTTCCTTTCCTGCTGCCGCAGATGCAGATCCGTGAGGTGTCGAGCCACGGTAACCATGGCAGCTTGTGACTCTGTCTGCTGGGTTGAGCTGCCAACGTCTCTGGTAGGCAGCGAGCACCTGTTGGCAGTTCAGAATCAGCCCAAGAGGGACTGGCTCCCTCATGTGCTGCAAGACATGTTCATGACTAAATTGTCCAAGTACCCACACGTTCAGGCTATTCATGTTTATTGTGATGGGTCAGTCAATGGCAGCAGGTCTGGATGTGGGCTGTTCATCCATGACTACATCTCTGCCAGTCTCTACATTGACACTGAGGTTTCCAGGCGGCTCCCTGGACCCATGTCTTCCACTAGAGCAGAACTGTATGCTGTACTGGAGGCGCTCCACATTGTGGCGCCTCCATAAGAATGTATATTTCTTTATTGACAGTCAGGCTGCATTGTACTCCCTTCAATCCACCTCCCCCATGGACTGTGATCTAGTTAATAAGTATCTTGATCTCATCCACGCCCTAGAAGGTGCTGGTGCCACGGTCCATTTCACCTGGATACCCTCTCATGTGGGTATCCCGCTAAATGAAAAAGCAGACCACCTTGCTCAGTGTGCCCTACAAGATGACACAGTGGACCCTGGCACTGAGCACACTCTGGGTTATGTTAAGAGTAGCATTAAGGACTTTGTAAATAGTAGCATTAGTGATCAGTTGGAGCTTTGTTGCCATTGGGGCAGTAGCACTAGTCTTCACTATGCACATGTTTCCCAGAGCTGTGCTTACACCTACGGGAGACACACTGCATCACATGACAGGGTGGCAATGAGGCTCAGATTAGGCTACAAATACTTTTGGGAAGTCAGTGCTTCTGGTGTGTGCTGTGTGCTACACCAAGGAGACACACTCTGCATCACTACATTATGGAATGTCCTCTCATTGCTAAATTTAGGCCACAAGGTCAGCATGACTTGTACAGCCTCATTGACCATCTCCTAAACTCTGCCACCCTCAGGGAAATACTCAGGGAACATCCTCAGTTTGCTCCCAGACTGTAGGATGTCTTAGGCAATAAGGTGTGCAAAACGTGTATTTATTTATTGAAATACTTGTATTCTTGTTATGTTTATTTCTTGTTATTTTTATGATACTTTAACCTTAAGTCTTTACCCAGGGGGTGGGTGGCAAGGCCCATCCCCCTCCTTTGTTGTAATTATTTATTAATTCAACAATAAATGTATCAATCAATCAATCAGAATCACAGGGTCCATAGCATAAATCCGGCGGCGTGGAGCGTGGGCCCTTGCTAGAACCCTTGGAGTCACGATGGATGAATCCCTCGATGGTAGTTTTTTTTTTCTCTCTCTCTTTTTACGTAGGGAAGAGGACCGGCCAAGGGCAAAAAAAAAAAAAAAAAGGCCCACTTGAGGGCTGGCTCTCTTAAAAAGTGGAAAAGCATCAGCCAAAATTGGGGAGCAAATGCCTTGATACCTCCCTCTTAAAAGAAGACAAGTCGTAGGAATTCGGAAATACAGATGCAGGGAAGGAGTTCTATAGTTTACCAGTGAAAGGGATGAATGATTGAGAGTACTGGTTAACTCTTGCATTAGAGAGTTGGACAGAATAGGGATGAGAGGAAGAAGAAAGCCTTGTGCAGCGAGGCCGCAGGAGGAGGGGAGGCATGCAGTTTAGCAAGATCAGTAGAACAGTTAGCATGAAAATAGCAATAAAAAACAGAAAGAGATGCACCATTTCGGCGGTGAGAAAGAAGCTGAAGACAGTTAGTCAGAGGAGAGGAGTTGATGAGACGAAGAGCTTTTGATTCCACCCTATCTAGTAAAACTGTGTGACTGGAACCCCCCAAACATGCGAAGAGTACTCCATACAGGGACGGATAAGGCCCTTATACAGAGTAAGCAGTTGGAGGGCGAGAAAACTGGCGGAGACGCCTCAGAACACCTAACTTCATAGAAGCTGTTTTAGCAAGAGATGAGATGTGAAGTTTCCAGTTAAGATTATGAGCAAAGGACAGACCGAGGATATTCATTGTGGAAGAGGGAGACAGTTGAGTGTCATTGAAGAAGAGGGATAGTTGTCTGGAAGGTTGTGTCGAGTTGATAGATGGAGGAATTGAGTTTTGAGGCATTGAAAACTACTAGATTTTCTCTGCCCCAATCGGAAATCTTAGAAAGATCGGAAGTCAGGCGTTCTGTGGCGTCCCTGCGTGATCTGTTGACTTCCTGAAGGGTTGGTCGTCTCTGAAAGAACGTGGAAAGATGTAGGGTGGTATCATCAGCGTAGGAGTGGATAGGGCAAGAAGTTTGGTTAAGAAGGTCATTAATGAATAATAGAAAGAGAGTGGGTGACAGGACAGAACCCTGAGGAACACCACTATTAATAGATTTAGGAGAAGAACAGTGGCCGTCTACCACAGCAGCAATAGAACGGTCGGAAAGGAAACTTGAGATAAAGTTGCAGAGAGAAGGATAGAAGCCGTAGGAGGGCAGTTTTGAAATCAAAGCTTTATGCCAGACTCTATCAAAAGCTTTTGATATGTCTAACGCTACAGCAAAAGTTTCACCGAAATCTCTAAAAGAGGATGACCAAGACTCAGTAAGGAAAGCCAGAAGATCACCAGTAGAGCGACCTTGACGGAAGCCATACTGGCGATCAGACAGAAGATTGTGAAGTGACAGATGTTTGAGAATCTTCCTATTCAGGATAGATTAAAAACTTTAGACAAGCAAGAGATTAAAGCTATAGGACGGTAGTTTGAGGGGTTAGAACGGTCACCCTTTTAGGAACAGGCTGAATGTAGGCGAACTTCCAGCAGGAAGGAAAGGTAGAAGTCGATAGACAAAGTTGGAAGAGTTTGGCCAGGCAAGGTGCAAGCACGGAAGCACAGTTTTTGAGAACAATAGGAGGGACCCCATCAGGTCCATAAGCCTTCCGAGGGTTTAGGCCAGCAAGGGCATGGAAAACATCATTACGAAGAATTTTAATTGTAGACATGAAATAGTCAGAGGGAGGAGAGGGAGGGACAAGCCCAGAATCGTCCAAGGTGGAGTTGTGAGCAAAGGTTTGAGAAAAGAGTTCAGCTTTAGAGACAGAAGAGATGGCAGTGGTGCCATCAGGATGAAATAAAGGAGGGAAAGATGAAGAAGTGAAGTTATTTGAGATGTTTTTGGCTAGATGCCAGAAGTCACGAGGAGAGTTTGAGTTTGAAAGATTTTGACATTTTCTATTTATGAAAGAGTGTTTGGCAAGTTGAAGAACAGACTTGGCATGATTCCGGGCAGAGATATAAAGTGCATGAGATTCAGGAGATGGAAGGCTCAAGTACCTTTTGTGGGCAACCTCTCTATCATGTATAGCACGAGAACAGGCTGAGTTAAACCAAGGTTTAGAAGGTTTAGGTTGAGAAAAGAATGAGGAATGTACGCCTCCATGCCAGACACTATCACCTCTGTTATGCGTTCAGCACAAAGAGATGGGTCTCTGACACGGAAGCAGTAATCATTCCAAGGAAAATCAGCATAATACCTCCTCAGGTCTCCCCATCTGGCAGATCCAAAACCCCAGAGGCACCTTCGCTTTGGGGATCCTGGGAGGGATTGGAGAAATAGGACAAGATACAGAAATGAGATTGTGATCGGAGGAGCCCAACGGAGATGAAAGGGTGACAGCATAAGCAGAAGGATTAGAGATGAGGAAGAGATCAAGAATGTTGGGCGTGTCTCCCAGACGGTCAGGAATACGAGTAGGGTGTTGCACCAGTTGCTCTAGGTCATGGAGGATAGCAAAGTTGAAGGCTAGTTCACCAGGATGGTCAGTGAAGGGAGATGAAAGCCAAAGCTGGTGGTGAACATTGAAATCTCCAAGAATGAAAATCTCAGCGAAAGGGTAGAGGGACAGAATGTGCTCCACTTTGGAAGTCGAAAAATTTACTATAGTGAGAAGAGTTAGGGTAGAGATAAACAGCATAGATGAATTTAGTTTGAGAGTGACTGTTAAGTCAAAGCCAGATGGTGGAAAACTCGGAAGATTCAAGAGCATGGGCATGTGAGCAAGTTAAGTCGTTGCGTATGTAGACGCAACATCTAGCTTTTGGAATGAAAATGAGAATAGAGAAAGTAGGAGGGAACAGAGAAGGGCCACTGTCAGTTGCCTCAGAAAGCTGTGTTTCAGTGAGGAAAAGAAGATGAGGCTTAGTAGAGGAGAGGTGGTGTTCTACAGATTGAAAATTAGATCCAAGACCACGAATGTTGCAGCAGTCCATCGTACAGTGCCTCTGCGTTAGCGAAGGAGCCCTTCACGGCAAAGTACCACGCCACCATATGGGCGACGAGGCTCGCCATCCTGGATTGTGGCACTATCAAGTGCTTACTGGGCACTGCCGTGGAGGACTGCACAGGGAGGGTCATCTCCAGGGCGAAGTGGTCGCTCAGCAAGGACCTGACAAGAAGGGTTTTGGCAGTATATGTAGGAATATTGACAAGAGCTACATATTCAAGTCAGCCTCCTTGTAGCTACATGTGCGGGTGCATGTTCCCCAGTCAGCACAGCTGTATCTGTGGTGTCAAGAAAAGCCTTCCAGCGCACACCATTGCCATTGGTGGTGAAATGGCTTCCTAATTCCTTATGCCTGGAACACTCTGCCCTTCAATAACATATATAGGAAAGTCTGCAATATTCAAGGCACCAGCATGAATGTACACGTTTACAAAGTAAATAATTTCACCCAAAGTGTGTAAGCAAACAGTAATAAATTCAATACCCTCAATGACCCCCATTTCCATGAAAGTAATCGGAATCCCATGTTTAATGTAAGTGGCCATCCCCCAACTACTGCCGTTACCACAACTGAGGGTGTGGGAGGCATAACCCCACAGCTCTGGCACCCGTGTCCCTACCTCCTTTAAGGCAATAATGTCAGGCTTATGGAGAAGGAGATGAGAGTGTAGGTCAGTGAAGCAGGCATGTAGACCATTAACATTCCAAGTTAGGGTGCAGAAAGTCTTACCGTTCATTGTGATGGTGTTGCATCTGGGTCTTCAGGCCATTCACATACTGTATCAGGCGAGGCATCTGCTCCATCAGGGTCTGCAGGGCTGCCATCAGATATCCCTGGTCAGGCTCAGGGCTAACAGTCTGGGCTGGAGTTGGACTGGAGCAGCGCCTCTTCCTGCAGCTGACCAATGTCCGTTCACCTGTAGGATGCCTCAGGTGACTTGCTCTCTGAGGCAGAGGAAGCAGGGCCCATCCCCGAGGGCCCGGGGTTATTGTGTGGCTCGTCTTTCCTGGGCAGATGTTGCAGGACGAGGCTCCTCAATAATCTCCAAGTCCTCCAGGGCTGCTACGCCTTCCTCCACCACAACAACGTCCTTGGCGGGCATGGTCCTTTGTGGTGGGAGCACGTGCATCGTAGCCTTTGAAGTGGTGCCGCACCAGCAGACCCAGGCAGGAGCGCTTATTTTCAGTCTCAAGGTCTATTTGTGGCTGACAAATCAGGCCTAGACCTCGCTCAGTAGCCACTGAGTAGGCGTGATCACTCAAAATCACTTCTGATTTCTGCTTGAAAGGGCCTCTACTCATGTAAACAAGCAGAGCAGAAAAAAAAAAAAAAAAAAAAAAATACGTGCTTCCAATACAGTGGGCAGGACGCAACTCACTTGGTTAATTGAGGGAAATAGGACATGTGAAACAACGGAAGAAATGAGTGAACTTTTATGAATGAGAGCTTTAAATCAGTATTTAATGAAGAGGGAAATTTCATAGAACCACACAAGCAAGCGACACAGGAAAGATTAAGAAACATTGTAGTAGATACATAAACAGAAAATTAGCATACTAATTGAAAAGGTGGATGCAAGAAAGGTAATGAGACTGGATGAAGTGTCAGGATTGACACAAGAGAATGTAGAGAACAACTAGTGGAATCAATTTGGGGTGTGATCAACAGCTCTCTAATGGAAGGGAAGGTACCTAGGAAATGGAAAAGAAAATAGTCTCAATATACAGAGGAAGAAAAAAGACAGAGTGCCTAGATTATAGACCAGTGTCGCTTACTAGTATTGTAAAGTGGGAAACAAAAAATAATACTAAATCAAATATGATGAATAAAGGAAAGATTGTGAAAATTTTTAATATATTTTGAAACTTTATTTTTAAACTAATGGTAGCGGTAGCTGTTATCAAAAGCACTTGTTTTAAATTTTGCAAGATCAACTCTGAACAAATCTACATACTTTATCATCAGAGCTGGGCACTTCCGTACATCGGTCCGCACCTCCGCTCCTCCGTACCTGCGGACCACCAAACGAGGTGAGGAGGTCCGAAGTGCGGAAAATTTTTCAAAAGTGCGAAGTAACAGGTACAGAAAGGCGACATTTTAAGTCCGTACTTCCACACCTGAGACATGTGGGAAAAGACGAGATTTTAAGTCCGTACCTCCGCACCTGAGACAGGTGCAGAAGAGTGAAATTTTGAATCCGTACTTCCACACCTGAGATTTTCAAGGAAAAAAAATAAATAAAGACGACAGTCCGCACTCTGTAGCATTACTTTCGGCCGTTTTTGGCGGTCTGTGCTACCAGGCATATTTTCTCGCCATTTGAGTGACATCACTCATTCAAGTCTAAGCATGCTCCTTTCTCTCTCTGATGATGATGATGGTAATAATGACGATGATGATGATAATAATAATAATGATAATAATAATAATAATAATAAGTTACAAGGACTTCCACTTCCTGCTAACCGTACATTCATTACAATGATTGCAAGAATACATAATCCCAATTTCGTTAAATATATATATATATATATATATATATATATATATATATATATATATATATATATATATATATATATATATATATATATATATATATATATATATATATATATATATATATATATATATATATATATATATATATATATATATATATATATATATATATATATATATATATATATATATATATATATATATATATATATATATATATATATATATATATATATATATATATATATATATATATATATATATATATATATATATATATATATATATATATATATATATATATATATATATATATATATATATATATATATATATATATATATATATATATATATATATATATATATATACAGTAAGGTCTCGGTTTACGTCAGAGTTACGTTCCTGAAACATGACGTAAGTCGATTTTGTACGTAACTCGAGTTTCCGTACATTTCAAAGGATATTATGGAGTTTTCAACCAATCATTGTTTATGGTCATTCAGGTAAGTTAAAGGTTATATTGTTATATTATTTACAACTATGTAGGAATATGAAACACAACCTTGTTTTTGTTTTTGATTAGGGCCACGAACGCAAAGGACTGCAGGTTGCAGAGAGGGGTGGACGCCTGAGGCCGCCAGAAGGGTGGGCAGGTCGAATGTTGTGACGCCCAGGGTGGGCAGCTGGGAGCGTAGTGCAGTGCAGTGGGAGTAGAAGCGTGGGCAGCGGGGCAGGAAATGCAATAAGGATCAGCAGACAGGCGCAGACGGTGCAAGTGAGCTGCGAGTGTCGTGTGGTCCAAGCGAAGGCTCCGGAGTTGTTATTGTTGTGATGGGTGTGCGAGCCCTCAAGGTCGTCAACCTCCCCGTTGTCATGGTAACGGTCTTCCCATTTTCTTCTTTCCTCCCTCACACAGCTGCTGCCTCCCTTCTCATGTCTTTTAATTATGTCCTCTTTTTCTTGTAGCGTAATGGTTTTCCTTTTCTTAGCATCACTGCTGTCACTAAGAAGTTTTCTCTTTGGTGCCATTGAGCAAGATACTAAGAACTTGATTCAGTAAACGCAGAAGTAGGATAACACTCTTGCCAGGGGCGACGGTGTGGTGGAACTGAGGCAGGGTGTTATTGTATTCAAGCGTGAGGCGGGCGGTGTGGCGGGCAACCACCAACAATAACAATAAATCCCGCACTTTACGATTTATAAATTTTCAATTTTTATAATCTTAAATTGCCTTATAGTGGTCTGACGTAACTACGAGTTTGATGTAACTCGAGACTGACGTAACCCGGGACTTTACTGTATATATATACATACATACATATATATATATATATATATATATATATATATATATATATATATATATATATATATATATATATTGTTACGAAAGCTATGGGGGTGTGCCATTGTCCTGTGCATTGTTCAGTCACTGTCTTACCTGTGTTTCAGCAGGTTGGCACAAACGACTTACCCTGACCATTTCTGGTAGATTCGGTAGCTGGCAGTGTGGCGAGGACCGGAGGGCCGACAGCGCAGATTCTCGCAGACACGCTACAGGCACATACAGCTCAGGCACACACTCATACAGGCACAGGGAAACACAAGTAAAGTTTCTTCCTTTCACTATTGAGTAACAATTACACACACAGTTGTAATGTCACGGGCGAAGGGTTCACAAACAGAG
Organism: Portunus trituberculatus; assembly: GCF_017591435.1. Classification (NCBI taxonomy): domain Eukaryota; kingdom Metazoa; phylum Arthropoda; class Malacostraca; order Decapoda; family Portunidae; genus Portunus; species Portunus trituberculatus. The sequence goes on from NC_059295.1 coordinate 11,456,706, forward strand.
GCGAGGGGTTAAACAGCGAGAAGGCGGTACTTCCTTGGTGCGTAAGCGACACAAGGCTTGTGGCAGTATGAAGGACAAAAGCTTCCGCAATCGAATCGAATCGAATATAGTTAGAAAAGGCGGAGGGGGGAAGTGGGGAGAGGGGAAGAATAGGTGGGTGATAAGAAGGGAGCTTTAGTAGGAGAATAAAGTCACTGGGGCTTGGCCCAGGCACAAGATGGTTTTTAGTAAAGTATCACTCTACCTTTTTTTTTTTCTTTTCTTGAATCTTGAGGGCCGGGTCAGGTGGAGACAAGGAAACCGCACCAACACCAAGCACACGCAAGCGCCAGACCGCCCACGCAGCGAACGAGGGCCCCGCACCTCTACGGAAATGGCGGCAAAATACTGGTGTCCCTTAGCAACCAAAAAACACCGTGAAGGAGGAAAATTGAATATGGTGCAGTAGAAGGGAAAAGGATGACAAATAGAGAGGATGGAGTGAGAAGTACATCCGTATAGCGGAGGGACCTACAGTTTTACGTGGGTTCCGAACCACGGATAGTAGTAGATTTGGTGAAATGATTGGGGGTTGGGGGATAATGGTATAACTTTATTTGCGAGGTTGGTGAGAGGGGATGTGCAGCTTTTATTTGTGAATAGATGAATGTGATGAGTGAAGCTGGTGGTGTCTGCCATCTCCTTTGCTTGCTGGCTCGTGCTGGAGATCCTGATGTTCTGGTACGTCCTGGAGTTATCAGCCTGCTGTGGAGATGGAAAGAACGATTAAAAGGGCAAATTTGGTGGGGGGACGGCGGTTAGTGGGAGAAGGGGTGATGCCGCTCTGACACCTGGAGTAGTTAGGTTAGGGAGAAGTGAGAAGGGAAAGAGATAAGGGCGGAGTGGGGTCTGCTGCCGCCGCCAGAGCGAGTGATGAATAGGGGACTCGATTCCCCGTTTACCCGAGGATACCGGGATCGCAAGGGTATATCATCGGTCGGGTGGCACGATAGCTGACCCCCACACATGCCGTAGAAAAACTTGTGTTAATAGGGATGAAGAGATAAAAGACTGGGAGGAAGAGTGTAGAAAAAGATGGGCGGAATGAGGTTTGCTGTCGTTGCCGAACGAGAGATGAATAAGGGACTCGATTCCCCGTTTACCCGAGGATACCGAGATCGCAAGGGTATATCATCAGTCGGATGGCACGCCAGCTCACCTCCACACGCCGGAAGAGGAAGGTTGGTAGAGAAATGGGAGATAATGACTGGAAGGAGGTGGAAGAGGAAGATGGGCGGAATGGGGCCCGCCGCCGCCGACGTAACGAGAGACGAATAAGGGACTCGATTCCCCAATTCCGCAATCTTGTCACACCTCTTTTTATATGGCCAGGGGCAACAGCGCGTCGGCTGTGGCCAATCAGAGGCCAGCGCAGCAGAGGCGGACGGTCCAGCCAATTACGTGGCGAGTAGGATGGGGTTACGTCACCTCTCATGCTTCCTTCACCCTCCCCCTACCACAAGACACCAACTTTTACCCCTTCCCTTCGGGGGTACCTACCCCGGGTGCGACAGGCATTTAAGGAGGGATGTTCTGGGGCTGGGCTGTAACACTATTCCCCCCCTTAAAAGTAGACGTCCCGTCTATCACTAAGTGTCACTGTCACTGTCGCTGTGTATGTAATCGTGCCACCAGGCGGGAGGACGGCGGGTCCGGCCCGAGCGCCGCGGAGGCAGTGCCCCGCGGGGCACATCACTAAAGAGTGTCACTGTCACTAACCGCGGGCTTCGAAGCCACTTCCTTCACAATGTCCCCTTCCTCTTCACCTGGTGGCCACACCGCGGAAAGGTCCATGTCCTCCCTAGAAAGCGAGTCACACTCGAGGTCTCTATCCTCGCCGGGAAGCGGGTCGCACACAAGGTCTCTGTCCTCTCCCGCCCCTTCGTTCACTTCCCAGGTAAAGTGGCCACTGCTGTGGTATGGACACATCCTGTAGACATGTACCACGACTGCTCTGTCCTGTGGGCCACCTCGAAGCCGGTGGTATCCGCGTTTCCGCCGCGGATTGTGCAGCCAGACTCGACTGCCTACCTCGTACTGGGCCCCCTGCTCCGCCGCAGGTACTGATGAGACATGGCCTGTCCCGCCAACCGCAGGTTCTGCGTCACACGCTGCCGGGTCGCTGTCATTTTCTTGTGAGATCTAGGGGCAGGCGCATCTCACGGCCAAACATCAGACGACTGGGTGTGTATCCTGTAGCCTCCTGCTGTGCCGTCCGGTAAGCCATCAGTGTGAACGGCAGCCACAGGTCCCAGTTCTGCTGATCCTCGCCGCAGAACTTGGCCAGTTCGTCTGCCAGGGTATGGTTGAACCTCTCAACCATGCCATCGCCCTGTGGGTGGAGAGGAGTTGTGAGGGTCTTCTTCACCCCAAGCAACTCACAGCTCTGCTTGAACACCCGCGTATCAAACTCTTGGCCTTGATCGGAGTGGAGTTCCCCCGGCAGCCCAAACTGGGTGAAGAATTCACCAACCAACACTTCTGCCACCATCTCCGCTGCATGATCTGGCACCGCGTATGCCTCGGGCCACTTGGTAAAATAGTCCATCATGACAGAGATGAAGTGCTTGCCATGGGGTGTGCAGGGAAGTGGGCCGGCAATGTTGACAGCAACTCTCTCCATGCGGGCACTGACCTGGTACAGCTGCAATGTTGCCCGGATCTTCTGCGCTGGCCCCTTCCTTGCCCTGCAGGTCGAGCACACCTTGCACCACTCATCGACATCTTGCCGCATGCCCACCCAGTAGACACACTCCCTGAGGCGACATAGTGTCTTCTTATGGCCCAGGTATCCGCTGCTTACACCTGCGTGAGCCTCTTGCAGTAGCTCGGAGCGCAGGGCAGTGGGGACAACAAGCAGCCACGCGCTGCCTGCCGTGGCCACGTCGTCCCACCGCCGCTGCAGCATGCCATCATGAAGCCGCAGCATGGCCCACTGACTCTCGAGACACTTGGTGGATGGGCTCTCTGGTGACAGTTCCTCCCGCCCAGGCCGCTCACCTCTCTCAAGCCAGGACATCACGGGAGCGAGGTTGGCATCCCGTCGTTGGGCATCTCACCACCGCTGCGGGTCACTTATGTCAGTGAGAGTAACCCGGCGGCATTGCTGCGATGGCGTGCCACACTCACGTTGGGTACAGTGCATACAGGCCTCAGGACACGGCCGGTGACTCAAGCTATCCGCGTTGCTGTGAACCCTGCATACCTGGTGCACGATGCGGTAGTTATACTGCTTGAGTCAGCCCAACCACCTTGCCAGCTGTCCCTCGGGATCCCGGAGTGTCTTTAGCCACCTCAGCACTGCATGGTCCGTCCTGATGGTAAAGGCTGTCCCATAAAGGTAAGGGTGGAAGTGTTTTAAGCTTTTTACCATTGCCAACAGCTCCTTTCGGGTGACGCAATAGATTTTCTCCGCCTGGCTGAACTTGGAGCTGTAATAAGCTACAATACATTCCTTTCCTTTGCTTACTTGGGACAGGACAGTCCCAATCCCCTCAGCACTTGCGTCAGTGTCCAGCAGGAACGTAGCGTCGTGGAGCGGGAACACCAGCACTAGGTCGCAGGCCAGAGCCAACTTCAGTCGTTTGAACGCGTCCTGGCACTCCGCGTCCCACTCAAACCTGGCGTCCTTCCTGGTCAGCTGGTGCAGCGGGGTGGCGATGGTGGCGAAGCCCTCCACAAACCTGCGGTAATAAGTACACAGCCCCATGAAGCTCCTAACCTCTCCCACCAAAGCAGGAGTGGGCCAGTTCACTACCGCAGCTACCTTGTCTGGGTTTGTCCACACACCTTGCCTCCCAACCAGGAAGAGAGTACATTTCTTATGGTTCAATTTTAGGTTGGCCCCTTGCAGCCGTCTCAGTATCTCGTTCCAGCTCCTCCTGTCGTCTAAGTACACTAGCGCTGACTTCCATTGCAGCCCTTCCAGCACCTTGTCCATCAATCTCATGAAGCAACTGGGAGCATTGCACGCCCCAAAAGGCATTACTTTGAATTGCCACAGGTCCTGCCCGAAAGAAAATGCTGTCTTGGCCTTATCTTTCTCTGCCATCTCTGCCTAGTGGTAGCCGGACTTCAGGTCAAGCGTGGACAGCCAGCGGACACCTCCCGAGGCGTCCAGAGTGTCGTCTATGCGGGGCAAAGGGTATGAGTCTTTAATAGTTATCTCATTCAGGGCACGGTAGTCCACACAAAATCTCTGACTACCATCTTTCTCACCCACCAAGACGACAGGTGACGACCACAGGCTGTCAGAGCGTTCAATTACTCCCTTGGCGGCCATCTCTTCTACCAAGCGCTACATCTCCTCCCTCTTGGCCGGGGCAACACGACATGGGGGCTGTTTGATGGGTGCATGGCCAGCTGTATTAATGGTATGCTTTACTAGTGCCGTGCGACCCAAATCATGGTCGCCACGGCTAAAGACATCAGCATACTTACTTAACAGCTGTTTGAGGGCCTGTTTCTGAATTGGATTCAGCTGGGTGGTGCTCTGGCGGCCAGGTCCCGCATGTGTGTCGGCAACTGTCTCTCTTCCGTCCTGTCCATCTGCTCGCCTCAGGCCACATAACAGCCCACCCCTGGTGACTGCTCCAGGCTTTCCCATGCTGCTTCTCTGGACCTTCCACTGCTCCCGGCGGCGTCTGTAAGGAGGAGAGGTGCTTCCATGTTACACAACCTCAACTTGCCTCTCCCTACATCCACGCTCGCCCCACAACGAGCCAGGAAGTCCACCCCAAGCAGACACGGTTCTTCCATGTCAGCCACGTACACCGGCAGCTGTTCCACGACCTCTCCCATGGCGATCACCACGGTGACGGGTCCACGGAGCGTCACACAATGCCCCATGACGCCACACAGCTGCTGCTCTGCCCGCAGGATGTGGTGTGCCCTCACCACGTCTGTCCGCACAAATGTCCTCTCCGCTCCCGTGTCGACTACCAGTTGACACAGGTTTCCATCCACTGTGCCCTGGACCTGGACTACAGGAGGAGAGGACAGGCGGCATTCTAATCGCTAGAGGCCCTGGCAGGGAACTGGGCTGAGCGACAGGCCCCGCGCTCAACCCGGACCCGTTTCCCAGCTGCCTGAGATCCTGGCAACTGGCAACTGGCAGCGTCCTCGGGTGTGGCCCCATTGGCCGCAGTTGGCACAGCAGGGTGACAGGGGAGGAGTGGCAGTGTGGACGGGCAGCTCTTCCAATGAGCATGTTCGTCGGGTGCTCTTACAGTGCACCTGCATATGTCCTTTCTGCCCACACCCCCAACACACTCCACTGAACTGTCGTGCTGGGCGGCGAGGTGATGGCGTCGACTGGCGCGTCCGGGTGTGGCAGGCACGGAGATGACGGGTGGAGCCTCAGGGTGCAGAGGGAGCTTGCACGGCCAGCTTTGCAGTGCATCATAGGAAGGCCTCAAATTCCAAGGCCTTTGAAAGGGCGCCCTGCACAGTCGTCTCGTGCGCCCTGTTTCACATATATCTGGAGCTGCTGATCTCCAAGCGCATCGTTGAAGTGGTCGCGTGCAAGCACCGCGACCATGCTATATGGCGCCCCGGGATAAGCGCGCCGCACCAGCGCTTCCAAGTCCTGTGCCAGCCATGGGAGTGGCTCCCCCTGGCGCCTGGCCCACTCCTTAAGCTGAGTCCGATATAACTCAGCCTGAAGCGTCACACCGAACCACTACTGTAACACCTCAGCCAGTCTCTGGTATGACAAACACTGGGCGTTCGTCAGCTGGGCCAGCACTTAACTCGCTGGTCCACTGCGGGGGGACAGGAGTACAGGAAGCGTGCATGGCGGAGTGGGTGGCGGCGACGTGCAGGGCGATGTGGACAGCTCGGTTGGGGCAACACACACCAACTGGGGCTCTAGCATACCTCCCAATGCTGCGTCGCAGTGCTTGAAGCCTCCAGGCTCCGACATGGTGTCTCTGTGGCCACAGATGGCCCCGAGGTCATGCTTGGCGCCGTCGGTGACTTGCTCGGCCTGCCACTCCACGGTGGCACGCAGTTCAGCCACTTCCTCCTGCAGATTAGGGACTTGCTTTGCTGCCGCCTCCACACGGTTCTCACTGTCTATTTCCACGGCATTAAGCTGTCTGGTGACTGTCTCTGACAGCAGTTCGCACTGTTCCCGCACATACTGTTCTGTTTCCTTCTCCACTGCCACTATTTCACCCCGCCACTTGTTCAGGTTTTGTGCCCACTTGTCCACGTACTGGGACAAAGCATGTGTCTGTTCCTCAGCTCGTTGTGCCTGTGCCCGAGCCTGTTCAGCCACACTGTCCCGCAGTTCACACTGTGCCTGTGCTTGTTCTCGCTGTGCCTCTGCCTATCTTTCTACACTTTGCTGCAGGGCAAGCAACAGGTTCAACAGGCGGTCTTCGCGACCGCCATCGGCATCTTATTCCTCCATGGTCCCAGCAACACTTGATCGGCCACTAAATATTCCACTAATCCTGACACCAGTGTTACGAAATGCTATGGGGGTGTGTCGTTGTCCTGTGCACTGTTCAGTCACTGTCTTAACTGTATTTCAGCAGGTTGGCACAAACAACTTACCCTGAGCATTTCTCGTAGGTTCGGCAGCTGGCAGTGTGGCGAGGACCGGAGGGCTGACAGCGCAGATTCTAGCACAGACACGCTAAAGGCACATGCTGCTCAGGCACACACTCGTACAAGCACAGGAAAACACAAGTAAAGTTTCTTCCTTTCACTTTTGAGTAACAATTACACACACAGCTGTAATGTCATGGGCGAAGGGGTTCACAAACAGAGGCGAGGGGTTATACAGTGAGATGGCGGTACTTCCTTGGTGCGTAAGCGACACAAGGCTCGTGGCAGTCTGAAGGACAAAAGCTTCCGCAATCTTGTCACACCTCTTTTTATATGGCCAGGGGCAACAGTGCGTCGGCTGTGGCCAATCAGAGGCTGGCACAGCAGAGGTGGATGGTCCAGCCAATTACGTGTCGAGCAGGACGGCGTTACGTCACCTCTCATGCTTCCTTCACCATCCCTACCACAAGACACCAACTTTTACCCCCTCCCTTCGGGGGTACCTACCCCGGGTGTGACAGGCATTTAAGGAGGGATGTTCTGAGGCCGTAACAATATACAGACAACCCCCGCTTAACGAAGGTTCACACAACGAAATTTCGCTACAACGAAGCTTTTATTTTACTACCATCTGCTCTTTTAATGGAGACCAAACTCGCTTTAACGAAATTTTATCCTGGTAATTTTTTCAAAGTTTGAAAGGCCGGCCGCATCATGCAAGCCGACAGGCTTTTGAATACACCAGCGCCTCTTGTGGACCACACGCGCACCACTCATTGCCCCTGTTCAAAACAATAACAGCGTCAGCACCAGCTCATCTTCCCTTGCTCAATTTACCACCAAAACGCCCTGCAATGTCGTCTAGCGTTGTTAAGAAGACCAGGAAGTCTCTTACTCTTGAAGTGAAGCTGGATATTATTCACAGACACGAGAGAGGCGAGAAAACTAATAGCATTGCTTGCCACCATCTTGACTCCAGCTACTGTCTCTATTTTCAAGTCAGCAGACTCTATTAAGAAGGCTGGTGAGACCATATCTTTCTTGTGAGGTAAAAGAACCACCTGAACTCGTGACTACAATGAATAAAATGGAAAGCCTTGTGGAAATGTGGTACATAAGTTTTGCATGTGATATAATGATGCGCCCTTTGTTTACATTCCACAGGTTGCCGGTTAGTGTCTTTCCCGTTTCACTCTCCCTCCCTTCATAAATTTTAGATCATCAACATTATAAAGTTACGTACATACATACATTAGTGTACATTATAATGACTTAAATTAAACTGCCTAAATGTTTAACTTCATTATTTTTTCTTTCATTAAACTGTTTACTGTACTATGATGCACTCTTGCTTTGTTTACTCTCAATGGAAGTTCAAGTCAGAGGTTAAACTTGTTATAATGGGTTCGCTTCACGAAGTTTCGCTTAACAAAATGTTTTTTAGAAACTTCACCCCTTTGTTAAGCAGGGGTTGCCTGTATATATATACTGTTACGAAGGCTGCCCACACACACAGCAGGAACACCCACCCAGCAACCACAGGGCAAGGCAGGGCACTTCCAATGCCGCAACAGTAACTCTTTCAGTGGCAGAACAGGACAGCATTTAGGACGGGGACGGCACAGGGATAACGTTGACAAGGGTCCGTGACTAGTGAGGGAAGCGAGACACGCAACTCACAAGACTCAGGCAGACTGACTCAAACAGGCAGGAATGGCAGGAAACACTTGGTACAGCTTCTTACGTTTACTTGGGTATCAACGCAGTACAAACAGGCAATACAGGGTAGTACACAGGGCGAGTGTGGAGACGGAGAACGAGAGTGGGGAACAGAGCAGGGCAGAGACAGCTTGAGAGAACAGAGATGGCCGGCTTAAATACAGCCACCCTCCCTCTTGCAATACTGCCATTGGCTTGATTCTGAGCCAATCACCGCTGCTTTATACACCTGCATGGCCATCACTTCCGGTCCCCACTTCATGTCTCTCTCAAAAAATACCACCTCGTTCTATCTTCACTACTTATCAATACCACCCCGTCCTGCGCCGCTGCAACACTGCCCTCCCCCACGAAAAATAGTCATCCTGACTATTCACTGTCACTCCCACATTCATGATCTGCCCACCACTGAGATCTTTTCCTCGTCCTGAGGGAGCGAGATAAACACGGTCCACTGCAAGCCTCTTCTTCATGACTCTCGCACTCTACAACAACACACTCCGCAACATTGTTTATATCTCCGTCACCTATCACCTCTGTCGCTCCTCACCTCGTTGTCTGGTGACGAGGGTGGTCCCTCCTGGCCCCACGTGAAGCGTCCTTCCTCCACAGCAGCCCACAGGTGGTTGACATGGACAATGTGTGACTGCCTACTTGTGCTATCACCCAGCTTGTAGGTGCCAGCTGAAAGTTGATGCAGAATGGTATACGGACCATTCCAGTAGCTCTATAGCTTCGAAGAGAGGCCTCGTTTCTTGCTGGGATTATATAGCCAAACTCGGTCCCCCATTGCATACCAGGCGTCCCAGGCACGAGCCTATGGGTCATAGGTTGCCCTGCGAGGCAAAGATTATTTGACAACTGTTGCTGGGTGACCTCCATCCGCTGCTGCAATGCCACTACAAACTCAGGCGCTGTTGGTGGTAGCTCTTCCCCAGGTGGTCATCCAGTAGCCAGGTCCAGAGGCAACCACATCTCTTGGCCAAACATCATTCGGGCGGGAGTGTAACCTGTGGTATCCTGCTGCGCAGACCGGTATGCCATTAGGGTAAATGGCAGCCACAGGTCCCAATCTTGCTGATCAGAGCTGCAATAATTGGCCAGTTCTTCGGTCAGTATCCTGTTAAAGCACTCCACCATGCCATCACTCTGGATGTGGAGCAGGGTGGTGCAAGTCTGGTGGATCCCCAGCAGCTTACAGCATTGTCGGAACACCCTCGACTGGAACTCCCGGCCCTGGTCTGAGTGCAGCTCTCCTGGAATGCCAAACCTGGTGAAAACTCTCTTACCTGTACTCCAGCTACGGTTTCTGCCTCGAGGTCTGGAATCCCATATGCCTCTGGCCACTTGGAGAAGTAGTCCATGACCACCAGGATGTGACGGTTACCTCGAGGCGTACACGGCAGTAGCCCCACGATATCCACCCCCACCTTCTCCATAGGTGAACCAGACTGCTACAACTATAGCAGTGCGCGGGTGCGGTGCGCCGGTCCCTTCTTGGCGGTGCAAATGCGGCACAGCTTGCACCACTCCACCACATCACGCCTCATGTTGATCCAGTAGAGGCGTTGGAGCAAACGGCACAGCGTCTTCTTGCGTCCCAAGTGCCCACCAGAGACGCCAGCATAAGATTCCTCCAGCAGCTCGGCTTGCAGGGACAGAGGCACCACCAACAGCAACGAACGTTTGTGCATCATTGTATCAACCCAGCTCCTCTGCAACACGCCGTCCAACACACGCAGCGTCTCCCACTGTTCCATCAAGGCCTTGGTAGCAGGACTTTCTGGTGACAGTTCCTCCCGGCTTGGCTGCTCACTCTCCTTCATCCACCTCAACGCCGGAACAATGTCAGGGTCGGCATGCTGGGCGTCTTTCCACCGCTGGCTGGTCTCACCCGGTCCACCTTCCACTCTTATCCTCTGACAACTGACAACTAACTTCCTCTCGTCGTGAGCAGTGCAAGCACCCCACCTCGCATGGCCAGCGACTCAGACTGTCCGCATTGCCATGGTTACGTCCCAGGTGGTGCACCACTCAGTAATTTTACTCCTCCAAGTAGCTTAGCCACCTCCACAGCTGTCCTTCTGGGTTCTTTAGAGTCTTTAGCCACCTCAGCGCCACATGGTCAGTCCTGATAACAAACTCAGCTCCATACAAGTACGAGTGGAAGTGGGCCAAACTTCTCACTATAGCAAGCAACTTCTTCCTAGTGACGTAGTAGTTTCGCTCAGGCTTGCTGAACTTGGCGCTGTAATAGGCTAGCACATATTCTTTACCTTCCTTTACTTGAGACAGCACTGCTCCAAGACCTTCTGCGCTTGCATCAGTGTCGAGGATGAAGGGAAGGACGGGAACAGGGAAGGGCAGCACCGGAGCACTTATCATTGCTGCCTTCAAACCATTAAACGTGTTCTGGCAAGCTTCATCCCAGAAGAAGCGGGCAATCTTCCTTGTCAGCTGATGCAGGGGAGCTGCAAGAGCCGGCAAAGCCTTCCATGAACCTGTGGTAGTAGCTGCACAGGCCAAGGAAACTTCTCACGCTCACCACCGATGTCAGGACCGGCCAATCCGCCAATGCCGACACCTTGTTAGGGTCCGAGCGCACTCTGCCTCGCACCACGACATGTCCCAAGAACGGCACTTCATGCTGGAAGAAGGTGGATTTCTTTGGATTCAGCTTCAATTTTGCCTCCCGCAGACGACAAAGCACCACCTCCAGACGTTGCAGCTCCTCCTCAAACGTCCTTGCGAACACTAGAACGTCATCCAGATACACTAAAGCTGTCTTCCACTGCATCTCCGTCTACCTCACCTCTGCAGCTGCACGCCGCTGCCTGGCGTTCACGGGCTATTACAGTGGGGTCTGCAGTCTCACCTTCCCTCACGACTCGGCAATGCAGATCCAGCCTCTCGTCCTCGACATCTGAACTCGTCACGGGGCTCTCCACCTGTTGAACAGCATCCTCAAGGATCAACGGTACCCATTGTCCACATACCTGCATCTGCATCTTTCCGAGGTCCACACATGCTTCACTCTAAACCAGGAAATCCAGCCCCAGCAGACAGGGTTCCTCCATGTCAGCCACAAATACTGGTAGCTTTTCTTCAATGCCACCCACTGTGATCGTGGACATCACGGGGCCTCATAGCATCATACAGTGGCCAGTCACGCCACAGGGAAATCTTGAACTGCCACTACTTCCTCTCTGACGAAGGTCTTTGCCGCTCCAGTGTCCACCACCAGGTGACATGGGTGGCCGTCCACTGCCCCCGACACTTGGACTGCCAGCACAGTAGCGTCGCTGCGGCACTTTACACAGATAGGGCCCGGGGATGACTTGGCTGGATAGTGGCCCAAACTCCCACCCTGCTTTCATTTCCCCCCCTTCTTGACGTCCTTCAGCTGTGAGCAGGTAGCACGGCGATGCCCCCACCGTCCACAGTTCTCGCACCAAGCCTTGGTGGGAGAACGTGCTCGCACATCCTCCAGTGAGCATGTCCTCTGCTCACCCTAGCAGTCACTGCGACAATGGACACGTTGGCCACATCTCCAGCAGTAGCCACTAAAATCACCTGAGCTGGTGCACCTCATCTTCCCCTGCTGGACTTGCATACAGCAAGCTGGTAGGTGGTGGCGTGGCGGCTTCTGGGCGTCACAGCGGCGGCGGTAGTGTACAGGAATGCCTCAGATTCCATAGCCCTCACCAGTACCTGCTGTACATCTGCTGGGTGTGCCTGCTTCATGTAGATTTGCACCTGCTGATCCTCCAGTGCATCTATGAAAGCATCCCGAGACAATACCGTCACCATCTCTTCTGGGACCACTGGGTACACATGATGCACCAGCGACTCCACCGCCTGAGCTAGCTATGGAAGAGACTCACCCTGCTGACGTGTTCTGCCCTTCAGCTACTCCCTGTACACCTCGGCCTGGAACACACTTCTGAAGCGCCTCCTTAACGCCTCAGCCACCGAGGTGTATGTTGATTGTTGGCTCGCCGTCATGTGTGCCAGGATCTCCAGCGCTGGCTTGCGCGGACTGGCCATAAGCTGCAGTGCTTTCTCCTGGTCGCTCCATCCCTGTCTTTGAGCGAGTAGCTCAAAATGTGCCTGGTATGCCTCCCAGGCCACCTGCCTGCCAAATTCAGCCAGTTTGCACTGGACAGAGGTTCCTCCTACATGCCGGGCAAATCCAGCGACAGATGGTGGTGGCATGGTGCAGGTGTGTACCACAGGTGTGTCGACTGTGTCCTGCCGCCACAACAGCTGACATCACCAGGCTCCGAAGATGCGTAGGGATGGCCCTGTCCTGCTGGCTCGGAACATTCAGACTGGCCCCACGCACCAAGAAACTGCTTCTCCAGGGAGCGCTGCAGTCTCGTCACCTCCTCCCGCACTTCCTCCACCTTAGTCTCGACAACTTCAGTGTGTCCTTTGCACTGTTGTCTCACTGCTACCAGTTCCTCCCTGAACTCTTCCGTCAGGTCCTGGCGCAGCCTTTTGCTGTGTTCCAAGGTGAACTATTTTTGCCTCCCCAACTGCAGTTAACATCTCCTCTCTCATTAGGTCCGCTTGCATTACTACTTCACTTGTTTTTTGTTGTATTTAACTAATTTCCTGTTTCACAATTTCACTCGTTTTCTGTTCCATTTTATCCATCCGCACACTTGTTTCTTGTGTCGTTTTGTCCATTCGCCCCATCATCACAGCGAACATGCCTTCCAGCCTTTTCAAACCTGGCTGACCGCCTTCCAGCATCTCACTGCCTTTCACATCTGAGTCTGCTATTGTTCACACATACCCGGCAACCTCGCTAGCCAAACTTTATCCCAAAACTCTTGACACCATTTGTTACGAAGGCCACCCACACACACAGCAGGGACACCCACCCAGCAACCACAGGGCAAGGCAGGGAACCCAAGGTCCTTATTTCAGCTTCCAACGCCGCAACCGTAACTCACTCTCAGCGGCAGAACAAGACAGCATTCAGGATGGGGGAGGCACACGGATAACGTTGACGAGGGTCTGTGACTAGCGAGGGAGGCGAGGCACACAACTCACAAAACTCTGGCAGACTAACTCAAACAGGCAGGACTGGCAGGAAACATTTGGTACAGCTTCTTACATTTACTTGGGTAACAACACAGTACAAACAGGCAATACAGGGTAGTACACAGGGCGAGTGCAGAGACGGAGAATGAGAGCGGGACAGAGATGGCCGGCTTAAATACAGTCGCCTCCCTTGCAATACTGCCATTGGCTCACTTCTGAGCCAATCACTGCTGCTTTATCCACCTGCATGGCCATCACTTCCATTCCCCACTTCCTGTCTCTCTCAAAAATACTACCTCACTTCATCTTCACTACTGATCACTAACCCCCCCTGCGCTGCAGCAACAATATATATATATATATATATATATATATATATATATATATATATATATATATATATATATATATATATATATATATAGGGGAAGGTGGGGTAAGATGGACCCATGGAGTAAGACTGAACCCCCTTCTAAATCCAAGCATAAAGGACAAGTTTAAAAATTTGACTCCTAAATATCCTTCATGTCGGCCAACAATGACCAGGCGGTGACACAATCCCCTTCACTGTTCTTTTAAATCCCACCGCCAACATGAGAACAACAGTTTTCTTCATTTCACTAAGACCAGCCTAACCATAAACCACACACATGGATCATTGCACACATAACAGAGAGTAGCCATACCTGCTCAGGTGGAGAGAGGAACTGCACTCAGTAAACAATTTAATAATATATATATATATATATATATATATATATATATATATATATATATATATATATATATATATATCAATAAATAACAGAGAGTAGCCGTAATGCACACATAACAGAGAGTAGCCGTACCTGCTCAGGTGGAGAGAGACACTGCACTCAGTAAACAATTTAATAATATATATACATATATATATATCTATATATATATATATATATATATATATATATATATATATATATATATATATATATATATATATACACTCAACCCTCGATTTGCCGGACTTACATTTGCCGGATTTCGGATTTGCCGGACAAGAGTCCGTGGCGTCAAAAAAAGTAAAAATGTCCAGGACGAGTCGATTTCAAACTACCGTGCCGGACAAAGTTCGCAAATCGCGAACTAGATGGCAGCACGGGTGGACATACGGGTGGAGTCAGTAGTACTGGACTGTACACAGTCTGCCACGTCACTCTAGTGTTGTGCTTACTTGTCGTGGATATAAACACTTCTTCACAACGATGCCACCCAAAAACCCCCCAAAGAAAGTAACCAAGCATACAGCTAAACCTGTGCACCTTTCTGTGTCGCAAAAACTGGAACTTTTACGTAAAATAGATGGGGGAATGAGTGTTGCCCAAGTCTGCGAGCTGTATGGGGTGAGAAAACAGACAGTTTCGGACATAAAAAAAGCTAGAGGAAAGTTAGAAAATTATGCAGTTAAATTTGCTGTGTTGGGAAAGGGTGATACAACTAGAAAGCATAGCCTATGAAAGACCCGAAATGTGTTGAACTTGATTTGGCAGTGTACAAGTGGTATACCCAGGAGCGTGCATGTGGGGTGGAAGTGCGGGGAATGGAGTTGGCCGCTAGTGCTGCTAAGCTCACTGCCCACATAGGTATCGAGTTCAAGGCCAATGATGGGTGGCTCTGGCGCTTCCACAGGCGCCATGGCATCCGTAATCTGGCTGTGACAGGAGAGGCTGAAAGTGCCGATGCTGAAATGATTGAACCTCTCCGTGATGAGTTGATGAAAATTATTAATGATGAAGATTTATCCATGTCACAAATATATAATGTTGATGAAACTGGTATGATGTGGCAGGCCTTACCAAGAAACACTCAGGCTGGGATGCATGAAAAGAAAGTGAAAGGAAAGAAAGTGAGTAAGGAACGCCTATCAGTGCTTTGCGGACGAAATGCGTCTGGTACTCATAGGCTTAAGTTGACAGTCGTGGGGAAGGCAGCTAAACCCCGGGCTCTCAAGGATATTATGGACAAGTTACCTGTCCCTTATTATAACTCCTCTAAGGCATGGTTCAACTCTCATATCTTTACTGATTATTTTCAACATCACTTAGTTCCGGAATTGAAAAATTATCAAGAGAAAGTGCTCAAAATAAGACCGGATGACGTGAAGGCTTTAATTTTGCTTGACAATGCTCCCGCCCACCCTTCCTCAGATGTATTAAAAAGTGCTGACAGGAAGATAAAAGTTATG
This sequence comes from Portunus trituberculatus, assembly GCF_017591435.1. Classification (NCBI taxonomy): domain Eukaryota; kingdom Metazoa; phylum Arthropoda; class Malacostraca; order Decapoda; family Portunidae; genus Portunus; species Portunus trituberculatus. The sequence continues at coordinate 11,472,292 of NC_059295.1, forward strand.
TTTCTTCCCAAGAACACTACCTCCTTGATCCAGCCTATGGATCAAGGAGTTATAAGTGCGTTCAAGAGGATTTACCTACATAAATAACTGGAAGACGTGTTGGTTGTGCTGGAGACAGAGGATGATGCGGTTGAGGATACTAGAGGCAAGAAAACGTTGGCTAACATAAAAAATTACAACTTAAGGGCTGCTATTTATAACATGGATGAGGCCTGGACAGAAATGAAAAACACAACATTTACTAATGCCTGGAAGAAACTTATGAAGGATGAAGATTACTGCGCCAAATTTGAAGGCTTTGAGGCTATAGACTTTCACCAGCTACTAAAAAAGTCTGGGAAAGAGGAAGTGACAGTGGATGATGTGGATGAGTGGTTGGAAGAAAATGATCAAATACAAGGAAATGAAATTCTCAACGCTGAACAAATAGTAGCGGCTGTGACGGGTGAGGAGAGCGGAGAGAACGACAGTGAGGATAGTGACTCGAGTGAGGTGAAACCTACAGTAAAGATGAACGTCGTTCGTGAATGTGCTAATGTCTTACTTAAGTTTGTTGAAGATTGCTCTCGGCAAGACATCCAGATTCACTATAATCAACTTCGCCTGCTTCGATCTAAAATCATTCGTATGCAACACGAGTCTGGCAGACAGACGGTGATAAAAGAGTTCTTCAAAGTGAGCAAGCCTGACACCACTGCCACCGCCACCACCACTGCCACTACCACCACTACCACCTCTCCTCAACCAGGCCCTAGTGGTGAACATCTCAGGTCACACGACTCAAGTATGGAAGTCGTGTCTGACTCTGAGTAGACGTAAGTACTGAAGCCACCACTAGATCACACGGGATCATATATCTACCATCAATATATCTACATTAAGGTAAATGCTAATAAAAAAAACAGTACAGTACCTGTATATAGTATATGTATGTTGTATATGTGCATGTTGTAGAAGGTAATATATTATATTACAGGACAGTATAGGACAGCTATGCGAGGTGAAGTCCAGGGGTGGATTGCGTTTCCTGGAGATATATAGGGTAAAGTACAGCAAGGGGGTAGGCCCACGGACATTTTCCATTGCCGGACATTTGCCATTCCCGGTCAAGCCTTCCCCCCCTTTTAGTCCGGCAAATCGAGGGTTGAGTGTATCATTCAATAACAGAGAGTAGCCGTATCTGCTAAGGCGGAGAGAGGAACTGCACTCAGTAAACAATCTAATAATATATATATGTATATATATGTATGTAAATATATATATATATATATATATATATATATATATATATATATATATATATATATATATATATATATATATATACACACACACACACACACACACACGTTAAATATAGACCAAGAAGGGAAATGGACGAAATGAAATCAGTAAAAGACTTACTAAAACATCTAAATGACGAGGATAGACAGAACTTAGAAGAGGAAGTAGAAGAAATCCATAGAATGGGTCCATATCAAGAAGGAACAGTGAGACCAATTAAGATACTACTAAAATCACAAGCAGCAACAGAAGAAATACTATATAGAAAAACAAAACTCAGAGAAACAGAAGGTTGCAAACATATATATATATATATATATATATATATATATATATATATATATATATATATATATATATATATATATATATATATATACACACACACACACAGGCATACAATATCTGGTTCTTCTTTCTTTATGTAATCTCTTAATTCTAATTTACTGGATAAAATCCCATCTATGTTTGTATACATCATTTTTAATCTCTTGTTCTTATCATTTTTAGTTAAACTTGCTCCATTCTTTTCTTTTCTTTCTCTTTTATATACCATTTCCTTATCCTGTCTCCTATAATTCTCCAAAAAAAAACCTTCTTCTCCTCCTCTGATCTTTCATTATTTTTTTCTCTTGCTTCTGCCACCAGTTCATTGTGTCTCTTCCTTTCCTCCTCGTTTCTATTTTTCTTTATATATATATCTTTGCAACCTTCTGTTTCTCTGAGTTTCGTTTTTCTATATAGTACTTCTGCTGCTGCTTGTGATTTTAGTAATATCTTAATTGATCTCACTGTTCCTTCTTGATATGGTCCCATTCTATGGATTTCTTCTACTTCCTCTTCTAAGTTCTGTCTATCCTCGTCATTCAGATGTTTTAGTAGGTCTTTTACTGATTTCATTTCGTCTTTTCCTTCTTGGTCTATATTTAACATTTTTTCTTTCAGTCCAAAAATAATTACACTCTTCTTTTTCCGCAATTTCTCTTACTAAATTTTCTTTTTCTTGAGGACTCCTATCATTTTGCTTGTCATATTTTCATCTCTTTCTTTTAACTGTTCTTGAAATACTTCTTGAAATGATTCCTTGTCTTTCTTATCTTGGATTCTCCATGCTTGTACTTCTTTTTTAATCACGTCTTGTACTCTTTCTTCTTCTTTGTTAACTAGATCTTTTAGCTTTTCTTTTTCTTTCTCGGCTTTACCGAGTCCTTCTTCCATCAATTTCTTATAGTTCGCTATTTGGACTTTTAATTCTTCATTTTCGGTTCTTAGCCTAGTTTCGTTTTCTTCCACTCTTTTTATCCTTTCTTTCAATTTCTGGAGCTCTTTATCCTGTTCTTCATTCTCTTTCATTCCCATACTCTCCTTTATCAATTTATCTAATTTACGTTCGATAGTTAAGACTCTATCAAATAGTGAAGTTTGCGCCATATCAAAGCCTTCAAATTCTCCTCCTCCCTCACCAACATTGTCATCATCAGCTTTCATTCTTTCCCTTGTCACATACCTGCATTTAGATGGAATATCTTTCTCACTCATTATTATTTAACACTGTATTCATGAAAAAAAAAATGAGTCCACACTTATCGCCCAGGCCACTGTAAACCCAAACAAAGGTAGTGAAGATCAGCTGATTCTCGGGAGCGACGGTATCGCGTCCTTCCTCTGCTGCGTCTCGTCTGTGTATTCACCTAGTTGTAATTTTACAGGGCCTGGGTATCATACTCGTGTGGCCCCGTCTCCATATCTACACACATCCAACTTTCCTTTAAAACTATGCACACTCCTTGCTGACACCACCTCCTCACTCAAACCATTCCACACCTCCACACATCTTTGTGGGAAACTATATTTATTCACATCCTTCAAGCATATTCCCTTGGCTATCTTTTTACTATGCGATCTTGTAGTTCTACTTAAGTTTTCCTCTCTCAACATCATTTGCTCATTATCCACTTCATCCAGTCCATTCAACAGTTTATAAACCTGTATTAAATCTCCTCTTTCTCTTCTTTGTTCCAAGGTAGGCAAATTCATTTCTTTTAATCTCTCCTCATAGGTCATTTCTGCCAATTCCGGAACCATTTTTGTTGCCATTCTCTGCAATCTCTCCAACTTCCTTATATGCTTCTTTTATAAGGGGACCAAACCACTCCAGCATATTCCAATCTTGGTCTAATTACCATACTAATTAATTTCTTCATCATATCTTTATCCATATAATGGAAGGCTAATCCAATATTTTTTATCAAATTATACGTTTCTCCAAACATCTTATCAATATGAGCCTCAAACTGCCCATGGTCTTGTATTATCACTCCCAAATCCTTTTCCTTTTCCACCTTTTTCAACACTACTTCTTCACCCATCTTATATGACCCTCTTGGCCGTCTTCCACTCTTTCCCATCTCCATCACATGACTTTTGCTCAGATTAAATTCCATTTGCCACCTCTTGCTCCACTCCCAAATCTTATCCAGGTCTGCCTGTAAAATTTCACAATCTTCTTCACTCTTCACACACCTACACAACTTCGCATCATCCGCAAACAAATTAATATAACTGTTTACTCCTCTGGCATGTCATTTATATATACCAGGAAAAGTATTGGTGCCAGCACTGAGCCTTGTGGGACTCCACTCTCCACCACCAACCAGTCCGACTTTGCATCCCTTATTACCGTTCTCATCTCCCTCCATCTCAAGTAGTTTTCCATCCACTTTAACACTTTTCCTTTCAGTCCTCCATAAATCTCTACTTTCCATAACAGTCTCTGTGAGGTACCTTGTCAAAAGCTTTCTTTAAATCCAAATATACACAGTCCATCCATCCTCTCTCTCTGTATTTTGTCAACCACTCTTGAATAAAAGCTCAGTAGATTTGTTACACATGACCTCCCTTTCCTAAAGCCAAATTGATGATCCGATAATAACTTATGATCCTCCAGGAACCGTATCCAATATTTCTTTATCACCCTCTCACAAATCTTACCGACCACACTTGTTAGAGACACAGGTCTATAGTTAAGAGGCTCTTCCTTACTGCCTCCCTTATAAATGGGCACCACTTCAGCTCTCTTCCACTCTACTGGTACTTCCCTGTTTCTAATGAGCACCTTATAATATCATATAATGGATCAATCAATTCTTCTCTACACTCCTTCAATAATTTTCCTGAAACTTCATCTGGTCCCATCGCTTTATCATCTTTAAGTTCCTCCAACATTTTATATAACTCCTTTTAGGTATCTTAATGTCCTCCATGTGCACATTTCCTTGTACATTCTGTGGCTTTACAAACATTGTTTCTTTAGTAAATACTTGCTGAAACCTATTATTTAGCAATTCCGCTATATTCTTAGGGTCATCTACTATCCCTTGCTCTCCTTTTAATCTTTCAATGGACTCTCTCTTTTAAGTTTACCATTTATGAACCTGTAAAACAATTTTGGATGTTCCTTACTCTTGTCTACAATATCTTTTCAAATTTTCTTTCTTCCTCCTCCTTACCCTCACATACTCATTTCTTGCCACTCTATAATTCTCCTTATTTAGTATATTCCTGCTCTTTTCCATCTTTTCCAAGCCACATCTCTTTTCCTTAGCCTTAACACAAGTTGCATTAAACCAATCCTTTCTTCCTTCCTCTCTTGGTTTATACTTTGGTACAAATTTCATAACTCCTTCTTTATAATATTTCATAAAAATCTCATATTTCTTTTGCACTTCTCTGATTTGTAACATCTCCTCCCAATCTAATTTTCTGAAATAATTTTTCAAACTTTCTGTGTCCATCTTTCTATAATTCAATCTACCACTCCTGTATGTCTCGTCCTTCCTTCGCTGTGTTGTTGCTATCTGCATTTCCATAACCACATGATCACTCTTTCCCAAAGGACACTTGTATTGTATATCTCCACATAGGTACACTTCTCTTGTTAACACCAAATCCAGTCTAGCTGGTTCATCATCTCCTCTATATCTAGTATTTTCCTTCACCCTCTGTTCCATCATATTTTCCATCATTAGATTAAGAAATCTCTCCCCATGCTTCTTCTCCAACACCACTTACTAGATTTTCCCAATCCACCTCCTTACAATTAAAATCTCCTACTAGTATCACCTTTCTTTTCCAGATAATACACTTTCCAAACTCTGTAAAGTATCCTTGATCATATTGTCGTATTCCTTAATGTCCAAGAATTTGTTTTAGGAGGTACATAGGTCACCATGATTATTAATTCTTTTCCATCACTTTTTATCCTTATGCTTATCACTTCTGCATTGTTCTTCCCATACCAAACCTTATCCACATTTATTTATTTCTTCGTCATAATCATAACTCCTCCTCCACCTTTACTCTCTATCCTTTCTCCATATATTATATTTATTATCCAAATTTATCTTTGTTTTTCATGCAATTTTGTCTCAGTCAAACACACTATATCAGGCTTCTCCACTATCATATAGTCTTGCAATTCCAATCTACTTGACAGTATCCCATCTATATTAGTATACATTACCATTACGGTCCACCCACTGCTCCACTCACTAAAATGATAGGGGTTATGGTCTCTCTTTATAAATAAATAGTTTGACATGCTCTATTCCTCCATTCCTTCTTTCCACATACCACTTTCTGACTCTCTCCTATAACTCTTCAAAAACTTTTCTCTTTCCTCCTCAGACCGCTCATCATTTTTCCTTCTCGCCTCTTCCACCAATTCCTTATATCTTCTCCTCTCTTCCTCATTTCTATTCTTTCTCACAAACACCTCTTTACAACCTTCTATCTCTCTTAACTTTGATGTTCTATATAGGACATCCTCCAGATTGTTGTAACTTCAGTACTACTTTAATCGGTCTGTTCACTCCTCCTTATACCCCAGTCTATGGATCTCTTCCACTTCTTCTTGTAGGTCTTTTTTCATCATCATTTAGATTTTTGAACAGATCTCTTACCATTTTCAATTCTTCCTTAATTCTCTTCCTTATATGTTATATTTTGTTCTTTCATCCCAAATATTAACACACTCTTCTTTTCTGCTATTTCCTTATCAATGTTTCCTTATTCTTCATTACATTAACCAGTTCCTTGGACCTTTCTTTTTTGTCTTCCTTCAACTGATCTTTAATTATTTCTTGTAATCCAACCATCTCTGCTTCCCTCGACTCAGTCCATTGTGTTTTCTTCAGTTCCCATTCCTTTCAAGCCTTTCATTCTGCTCATTAATCATTTCCTTAAAGTCATCTTTCTCCTTTACTACTCTCTCCATTTTCTCCTCCAACCGTCTCTTGTATTTTTCAACCTCCACCTTCAAATGTGCATTCTCATCCACCAATCGTTTTCATTTTCCTCCAGTCTCTTAACTCTTTCCTTCAAAGCCTTGGGAATTCTCTATCCTGCTCCTCCTCACTCCTCTGAACTTTTAATTCCTTCACTAACTCCTCAAATCTCTTCTCCAACATCACCAATCTACCTTGCAATGTTGCCCTGTTGAAGCTGGACTCATGCTTTGACTGGCCACTTTCATCTTTGCTCCTGGGCCTCATCAACATATTTTGAATTTGGTAATTTATTCCTTACTGGTCTATCCATTTTTTCTTACTCTTCCTGGGAACATGTGGGTGTGTGGTCACTGGGGGCCAGGCCTGGTAGCTACGTGTGTGTGTGTGTATTTACCTAATTGTAACATACATACGGAAAAGAGCTATGCTCGTGTGTCCCGTCTCCATATCTACTAATGTCCAGCTTTTTCTTAAAATCATGAATATTCCTTGCGTTGACCACTTCCATGTCAACTATTCCATGCTTCCACCCTTCTATGAGGGAAGCTATATTTTTTCACATCTCTCCTATAAGTGGCCATTTTTAGTTTTTTCCCATGCCCTCTCGACATTCTTTCATTCCACATACACAGATCTTCCCTATCCATTTTTTCCATGCTAATCATCACTCTGTATATTGCTATCAGGTCTCCCCTTTCTCTTCTGTTTTCCAGGGTCAGAAGTTGCATTCTGTTCAGTCTGTCTTCATAAGTCAAATCTCTTAAGTCAGGCACCATTTTTGTTGCAGCCCTCTGTACTTTCTCTAGTTTCCTTATGTGTTTCTTTAAGTTCGCAGCCCACTGTATTGTTGCATATTCAAGCCTCGGTCTTATCATTGCAGTAATTATTTTCTTCATCATTTCTTCATCTAAATATATGAACGCCACTCTTATGTTCCTCAATAAGTTCAATACTTCTCCAATTATTTTGTTTATATGTCTCTCTGGCGATAGGTCATTGGTAATTGTCACCCCAAGGTCTTTTTCTTCATGACTGGTTTTATGTCTTCATTTCCTATCTTGTACATACTCCTGATTCTTCTTTCACTCTTGCCAAACTCTATTTTCTTGCATTTTGTCGTGTTGAACTCCATTTGCCATGTACAGCTCCATTTCCATATTCTGTCCAAGTCTTCCTGGAGTAGTTCGCAATCTTTGTCACATCTCACTTTTCTTAACAATTTTGCATCGTCTGCAAATAGGCTCACATAACTGGACACCCCATCCACCATGTCATTTATGTAGACCGCGAACATTACTGGTGCCAACACTGATCCCTGTGGAACTCCACTCTCCACCAAGCCCCATTCTGATGGTCTGTCCTTAATTATTGTTCTCATTTCTCTTCCTACCAAAAGTCTTCCATCCATTTTAGTAAACTGCCATGCACTCCTCCTACCATTTCAAGTTTCCAGATCAGTCTCTGTGGTACCTTATCAAAGGCCTTTTTTAAATCCAGATATATTCCATCAGCCCAACCATCTCTTTCCTGTATTACATCTATCACCCTCAAATAGTAACATATCAGGTTTGTCGTGCATGAACGCCCTTTTCTAAAACCAAATTGACACTCACAAAGTATGTCATTTTTCTCCAAGAAGTCTGTCCATCTATTCTTCACCACCCTCTCACACATCTTAGCTACCACACTTGTAAGTGACACTGGTCTATAGTTCAATGGGTCTCTCTTGTTACCTGATTTATAAATTGGGACAATGTTAGCTCTTTTCCAGTCTTGGGGCACTACACCTTCCCTTAATGAGGCATCAATTACTTCACAAACTTTTTCTGCCAGTTGCTCCTGCATTCTCTTGTGTGTGTGTGTGTGTGTGTGTGTGTGTGTGTGTGTGTGTGTGTATTTACCTAATTGTATTTACCTAATTGTAACATACGGAAAAGAGCTATGCTCGTGTTGTCCCGTCTCCATATCTATTAATGTCCAGCTTTTTCTTAAAATCATGAATATTCCTTGCGTTGACCACTTCCACGTCTAAACTATTCCATGCTTCCACCCTTCTATGAGGGAAGCTATATTTTTCACATCTCTCCTATAAGTGGCCATTTTAGTTTTTTCCCATGCCCTCTCGACATTCTTTCATTCCACATACACAGATCTTCCCTATCCATTTTTCCATGCCAATCATCACTCTGTATATTGCTATCAGGTCTCCCTTTCTCTCTGTTTTCCAGGGTCGGAAGTTGCATTCTTTTCAGTCTGTCTTCATAAGTCAAATCTCTTAAGTCAGGCACCATTTTGTTGCAGCCCTCTGTACTTTCTCTAGTTTCCTTATGTGTTTCTTTAAGTTCGAGCCCACTGTATTGTTGCATATTCAAGCCTCGGTCTTATCATTGCAGTAATTATTTTCTTCATCATTTCTTCATCTAAATATACGAACGCCACTCTTATGTTCCTCAATAAGTTCAATACTTCTCCAATTATTTTGTTTATATGTCTCTCTGGCGATAGGTCATTGGTAATTGTCACCCCAAGGTCTTTTTCTTCATGACTGGTTTTATGTCTTCATTTCCTATCTTGTACATACTCCTGATTCTTCTTTCACTCTTGCCAAACTCTATTTTCTTGCATTTTGTCGTGTTGAACTCCATTTGCCATGTACAGCTCCATTTCCATATTCTGTCCAAGTCTTCCTGGAGTAGTTCGCAATCTTTGTCACATCTCACTTTTCTTAACAATTTTGCATCGCCTGCAAATAGGCTCACATAACTGGACACCCCATCCACCATGTCATTTATGTAGACCGCGAACATTACTGGTGCCAACACTGATCCCTGTGGAACTCCACTCTCCACCAAGCCCCATTCTGATGGTCTGTCCTTAATTATTGTTCTCATTTCTCTTCCTACCAAAAGTCTTCCATCCATTTTAGTAAACTGCCATGCACTCCTCCTACCATTTCAAGTTTCCAGATCAGTCTCCGGTGTGGTACCTTATCAAAGGCCTTTTTTAAATCCAGATATATTCCATCAGCCCAACCATCTCTTTCCTGTATTACATCTATCACCCTCGAATAGTAACATATCAGGTTTGTCGCATGAACGCCCTTTTCTAAAACCAAATTGACACTCACAAAGTATGTCATTTTTCTCCAAGAAGTCTGTCCATCTATTCTTCACCACCCTCTCACACATCTTAGCTACCACACTTGTAAGTGACACTGGTCTATAGTTCAATGGGTCTCTTGTTACCTGATTTATAGATTGGGACAATGTTAGCTCTTTTCCAGTCTTGGGGCACTACACCTTCCCTTAATGAGGCATCAATTACTTCACAAACTTTTTCTGCCAGTTGCTCCCTGCATTCTCTTAAAATCCATCCTGATACCCCATCAGGTCCCACAGCTTTTCTCACTTCTAAACTCCCCATCATATTCTTGATCTCCTCCACAGTTACTTGAAACTCCTTCATAATCCCTTTCTGTTCCATTACCAGTGGTTTGTCAAAAGCAGTCTCCTTTGTGAATACCTTCCGAAAGCATCCATTCATAGCCTCTGCCATTTCCTGGGATCTTCACTGCATACTCCATTTACTTCTAAACTTTCAATACTTTCTATTTTTGATGTTGTTGTTCACATGTCTGTAAAAAGCCTTGGTTGGTCTTTACATTTATCAATTATATCCTTTTCTTGTTTCTTTCTTTCTTCTCTTCTAATCAACACATATTCATTTCTTGCTCTTTTGTAACTTTCCCACTGCTTAATCCGTCTTTTCCTTCTCCACCTCTTCCATGCATCCTCTTTTCTTGTTCTAGCCTTTTCACATCTATCGTTAAACCAGTCCTGCTTTCCAACTTCTATGTTGTCTTATTGGTACAAATTTTTCTCACCTTCTTTGTATATTTTTATAAATTCCTTCCACTTTTCATTTGCTCCTTAGCACTCTTGAATTTCATCCAATTTGTCTCTTGAAAGAATTTCTTTAGGTTTCCAAAATCTGTCTTGGCATAATTCCATCTTCCCACTTTATATTCTTCATTTCTTCTAGATTTCTCTTCATCTATCACCTTGAACTCCAAAACTGCATGATCACTCTTTGCTAAAGGGCACTCCACCCTCATCTCCTCAATGACCATTGGCTCTGTACTAAAGACCAAGTCCAGTCTTGACGATGCTCCTCTCCTCCAAACCTAGTATCTTCTTTGACCCACTGAGTTAACACATTTTCCATTGCCAGTGTCAATAGTGTATTTCCCATGTTGTCTCTGATCCTTCCATTGACCAGTCCTCCCAACACACCTCTTTACAATTAAAATCTCCCATCATTATAGTTCGTTCACAGCCACCCAACATTTCTTCCAGACATGTTCCTGTATCACTTATCATTTCTTCATATTCCTGTACTGACCATGCATTTGTCTTAGGTGGTACGTACACCACTATGTAGTGCCTCTTTTTCCTTCATTAGTTTCTGCTCTGATCTTTAGCACTTCTGCCTTTCCCATACCTTCTTTCACTTGATCCACCTTTATATCTTTTTAACCAGCAACATCACTCCTCCTCCCATCTTACCTACTCTATTTCTTTTCCAAACATTATATTTCCTTCTCCAACCATCATCAGGTCTTCTCCTCTCTCAGTTTTGTTTCAGTAAGACCCACAATATCTGGGTTCTTGTCCTCAAGTAATCGTTGAGTTCTAAAATCCCGATATCACTCCATTTATGTTGGAATACATTACATTCCGCTCATACGTAAGTTTCTTTAGTCCTTTCTTGCTGTACTTTTCTGGGTTATGAACCACTTCCTCAGTCTCATATCCAAGATTCTCCAGAAAACTCTTTCTTCTCCTCTTCTGTCCTCTCTTCATTTTTTTCAAAGCCTCCTTTCTCAACTCATTTAACATTTCTCTTCCTTTTCACCGAGATCTCTTCTCAACCAAATCTTCCTTGTTGTTTCCTGCTGGGCTAGCCTCCATGACTTCTCCACCAATTCATCTACATCCTTTTGTGACTTAAGTTTGATTCTTATTGGCCTCATACCTTCTCTTGTGAACTTTCCAATTCTATGGAAGTCCTCTATTTCTTGTACTAGGTCTTTTCCTCCTCCTGCACCACATTAATGATATTATTTATCACCTTTTTATGTTTTTCTCTCTCCATTTTACTCGGTGTCTTATCCTCCTCCACACCAAATATCACCACACATCTCTTTTGTCTACAGTTTCCTCACCAATGTCTCATTTGACTTAATAACCTTCACCACTTTCTCAGCAATCTTCTCTTCTATGATCTGTTGATCTATAATTTCAGCAAGGCCCAAAGTTTTCTCCCAGACTCTTTGATTTCCTTTTCCAGACTTGCAACTTTGTAATTTACCTCCTTTCTTTCCACTTCCTGACTTTTTTCCATTCAGCCTGCTTCTCCATCACTTTTCCTAGAGATTCTCCACATTTTTCGCAATTCACTTTAATTAGCTTAACTTCCTCTTTCAGTGCTTCATTTTCCTTCTTCATATCGGCACAGTCTTTCATTACATTGTCATAACTCGTTTCCAGGCCCCCATACTTTTCAAACAGTTTTTCAATTTTACCTTCCAACTCCAGAATTTTCTTCACATAAGCGCTCTTCTCCATTATTCCTTGAAATCCTGTGAAGTCTGATTCATCTTTCGAGTTCACGGCCGCCATGTTGCGCAGATGTAAACAAACCAGCTGATGGCTCAAACGCAGGCTACAGTTTATATTTACCTTCCTGGACATTATTTTGCTAATCAACAGTTAACATGACTATATGGAGACGGGACAAACATTACCAGCTCCTTTCCCACCTTGGTTACTCTTAGGCAATGGTAACTGTAGAATTAGAGATGATTGCTCTGAGCTCAGCGACCACCTCCGCCATCGACGATGTCCCGTGTGTGTGTGTGTGTGTGTATTGCCAGTGTCAATAGTGTATTTCCCCATGTTGTCTCTGATCCTTCCATTGACCAGTCCTCCCAACACACCTCTTTACAATTAAAATCTCCCATCATTATAGTTCGTTCACAGCCACCCAACATTTCTTCCAGACATGTTCCTGTATCACTTATCATTTCTTCATATTCCTGTACTGACCATGCATTTGTCTTAGGTGGTACGTACACCACTATGTAGTGCCTCTTTTTCCTTCATTAGTTTCTGCTCTGATCTTTAGCACTTCTGCCTTTCCCATACCTTCTTTCACTTGATCCACCTTTATATCTTTTTTAACCAGCAACATCACTCCTCCTCCCATCTTACCTACTCTATTTCTTTTCCAAACATTATATTTCCCTTCTCCAACCATCATCAGGTCTTCTCCTCTCTCAGTTTTGTTTCAGTAAGACCCACAATATCTGGGTTCTTGTCCCTCAAGTAATCGTTGAGTTCTAAAATCCCGATATCACTCCATTTATGTTGGAATACATTACATTCCGCTCATACGTAAGTTTCTTTAGTCCTTTCTTGCTGTACTTTTCTGGGTTATGAACCACTTCCTCAGTCTCATATCCAAGATTCTCCAGAAAAACTCTTTCTTCTCCTCTTCTGTCCTCTCTTCATTTTTTCAAAGCCTCCTTTCTCAACTCATTTAACATTTCTCTTTCCTTTTCACCGAGATCTCTTCTCAACCAAATCTTCCTTGTTGTTTCTTCCTGGGCTAGCCTCCATGACTTCTCCACCAATTCATCTACATCCTTTTGTGACTTAAGTTTGATTCTTATTGGCCTCATACCTTCTCTTGTGAACTTTCCAATTCTATGGAAGTCCTCTATTTCTTGTACTAGGTCTTTTCCCTCCTCCTGCACCACATTAATGATATTATTTATCACCTTTTTTATGTTTTTCTCTCTCTCCATTTTACTCGGTGTCTTATCCTCCTCCACACCAAATATCACCACACATCTCTTTTTGTCTACAGTTTCCCTCACCAATGTCTCATTTGATTTGATAACCTTCACCACTTTCTCAGCAATCTTCTCTTCTATGATCTGTTGATCAATAATTTCAGCAAGGTCCAAAGTTTTCTCCCCAGACTCTTTGATTTCCTTTTCCAGACTTGCAACTTTGTAATTTACCTCCTTTCTTTCCACTTCCTGACTTTTTTTCCATTCAGCCTGCTTCTCCATCACTTTTCCTAGAGATTCTCCACATTTTTCGCAATTCACTTTAATTAGCTTAACTTCCTCTTTCAGTGCTTCATTTTCCTTCTTCATATCGGCACAGTCTTTCTTTACATTGTCATAACTCGTTTCCAGGCCCCCATACTTTTCAAACAGTTTTTCAATTTTACCTTCCAACTCCAGAATTTTCTTCACATAAGCGCTCTTCTCCATTATTCCTTGAAATCCTGTGAAGTCTGATTCATCTTTCGAGTTCACGGCCGCCATGTTGCGCAGATGTAAACAAACCAGCTGATGGCTCAAACGCAGGCTACAGTTTATATTCACCTTCCCTGGACATTATTTTGCTAATCAACAGTTAACATGACTATATGGAGACGGGACAAACATTACCAGCTCCTTTCCCACCTTGGTTACTCTTAGGCAATGGTAACTGTAGAATTAGAGATGATTGCTCTGGAGCTCAGCGACCACCTCCGCCATCGACGATGTCCCGTGTGTGCGTGTGTGTGTGTGTATGTATATATATATATATATATATATATATATATATATATATATATATATATATATATATATATATATATATATATAAAATAATACAAACGAGGAGGAAAGGAAGAAACACAACGAACTGGTGGCAGAAGCAAGAGAAAAAAATAATGAAAGGTCAGAGGAGGAGAAGAAGGCATTTTTTTTTAGAATTTTAGGGAAAAGGATAAGGAAATGGTATATAAAAAAGAAGGAAGAGAAAAAAATGGAACAAATTTAACTAAAAATGATAAGAACAATAGATTAAAAATGATGTATACGAACATAGGTGGGGTTTTATCAAGTAAATTAGAATTAAGAGATTATATAAAGAAAGAAGAACCAAATATTGTATGCCTGGTGGAAACAAAGTTAAATGAGGCAATAAAAATAGACATAGATAAAAGGTATAATATATGGAGGAGAGCCAGAGTTGGTAAAAGTGGAGGAGGAGTCATGATGATGTTAAGGAAAGAGATGGTGATAAATCAAGTGGAGTTTGGGGAAGGAAAATTAGAAATACTGTATATTAAGATACATATTAATAAAAAGGAGTTAACAATCATTGGAACATATGTGCCACCAAAAATAAATTCATGGACCAATCAAGAATATAGACATGATAAATGACACAACAAGGAGTCTAACAAGAATCATTAAAGAAAGGAGGTGGACTGAGAAAATTATGAAAATGGTATGGGGGAAGAAACCTGGGGAGATATATTCCTGAACCTAATGATAGATAATATGATGGTCCAAAGAGTAAAGGAAAACACAAGATTCAGAGGAAACGATGAGCTGGCAAGATTGGACCTAGTTTTTACAAGGGATATACAAATGAACAATGATATAAGACATAAGTGCCCATTGGGAAAGAGTGACCATGTAATATCAGAAATGGATATAGAAGAGGGAAAGGAAGATAGAGACAAATCATACAAAGGAGACCGATTAAATTACAGAAAGGCTGATATTGAGAACCTCAAGAGCTATTTCAAAAACGTAAACTGGGAGGAGATGGAAAACTCAGAGACGGTGCAAGAGAAGTATAACTTATTTTTGGAAAAATACAAAACAGAAGTCAGGGAATATGTCCCAAAGTATAGACCTAAAGAAGAAAGAAAAATTGGTTTAATGCAAGGTGTGCTAGGGCAAAGGAGAAAAGAGATGGAACATGGAAAAGGTGGAGATGAAACAGAAATCCAGAAAATAAGAAAAACTTCAAAACAGCAAGAAATGAATATGCTAAGGTGACAAAGGAAGAAGAAAGGAAAAAGAAAAGGTCGGTCGTGTGTAACAAATTTATTGAGTTTCTACTCTAGAATAGTTGATAAAGTACAAGAGAGAGAGGGATGAATTGACAGTATTTATTTATGAAAAGGACATTGTCGAAAAATGTAAGGAACAACCGAAATTGTTCAACAGATTCATAAATGGAAAAATAAGGCAAATAAAGAAACAATAGAAAGGTTAAAAGAAGAGAACGGGATGGTGGAAGACATAAAAAAAAGTATGGCAGAACTGTTAAATAATAAATTTCAGGAGGCCTTTACCAAAGAATCCAAATTTGAAAGACCACAGGGTAATAGAGAGACTGTCCATATAAAAGAGATTAAAGTAACTAAGCTTGAAATAAAAGAGTTGATGACGGAATTAGATGAGGAGAAAGCAATAAGACCGGATGAAGTCTCAGGCGGAATATTAAAAGAACGTAGAGAAGAACTAGCAAGGCCTATATACAACATCATAAAATGCTCAATAGAAAATGGAACAGTACCAGTAGAATGGAAAAGAGCTGAGGTGGTTCCCATATATGAGGGTGGAAGGAAGGAAGAACCTTTGAATTACAGACCGGTATCACTAACTAGTGTAATATGCAAGATGTGTGAAAGAGTAATAAAGAAACAATGGCCTGAGTTTCTTGAAGACAACAAATTATTATCAAATAGCCAATTTGGTTTTAGAAAAGGTCGGTCGTGTGTAACAAATTTATTGAGTTTCTACTCTAGAATAGTTGATAAAGTACAAGAGAGAGAGGGATGAATTGACAGTATTTATTTAGATTTAAAAAAGGCATTTGATAAAGTGCCACATGAAAGATTACTATGGAAGTTAGAGGAGAAGGGTGGCTTAAAAGGAAGCACATTGAGATGGATGGAAAATTACTTGAGGGGGGAGAGAAATAAGGATGGTAGTTAAAGATATGAAGTCCAAGTGGAGAGCAGTAGACAGCGGAGTGCTATAGGGGTCAGTATTGGCGCCAATACTTTTTCTCATATATATAAACGACATACCAGAGGGAGTGAACAGCTACATAAATCTGTTTGCGGACGATGCGAAACTGTGCGGAGTCATAAAACAAAAAGAGGATTGTGAAATATTGCAGGAAGACTTAAATAAGATCTGGAAATGGAGTAAAAAATGGGAGATGGAATTCAATGTGGACAAAAGCCATGTCATGGAAATGGGAAAAAGTGAAAGACGACCAGTGGGAATCTATAAGATGGGAGATGGAATAGAACTAGAAAAACTAAAAAAGGAAAAGGACTTAGGAGTGATGATGGAAGAAAACAATCAACCAGTAAGCCATATTGATGGAATTTTCAGAGAGACATATAATTTGCTAAGGAATATTGGATTAGCATTTCACTATATGGACAAAGAAATGATGAAGAAATTGATAAGTACTAAAATAAGACCTAGATTGGAATATGCAGGAGTTGTGTGGACCCCCCATAAAAAGAAACACATTAGGAAATTGGAGAGACTACAAAAAATGGCTACAAGAATGGTTTCAGAATTGAAAGGGATGACATATGAGGAGAGACTAAAAGCTATGGATCTACCAACCCTGGAACAGAGGAGAGAGAGAGGGGATCTGATACAAGTTTATAAATTGATTAACGGAATGGATCAAGTGGATAATGAGAAACTAATCCAGAAAGAAGAATATGACATTCGAGGCACAACATCACACAGTAAGAAACTGAGGAAGGGAAGATGTCTGAGAGATGTTAAAAAATATAGTTTCCCGCAAAGATGTGTTGAGACTTGGAACAGTTTGAGTGAGGAAGTGGTGTCAGCAACGAGTGTGCATAGTTTTAAAGAAAAATTGGATAAGTGTAGATATGGAGACGGGCCACATGAGCATAAAGCCCAGGCCCTGTAAAACTACAACTAGGTAAATACAACTAGGTAAATACACACATACACACACACACACACACACGTCTGCTAGGGTAAATTGGGGTGTATGGGTATCTTCATTTCCACATAGCCTGATGCCATGCATGTAAGTGGACTATTCATCACTCCTGTCATATATTCAAGGTACAATTAATTAGGAAAACATTGGTGTCTAAGATTTGTGGTGGCTCTACACTATGCACAGCACACTTAGAGTCTTTACTCTCTATACAATGAAATATTTCCTTGTTTGGTGTATATTCTTCGACTACTTAACTTCTAAAGTGGAGCACATTCTGTCCTTCTACCTTTTTGCTGAGATTTCCATTCTTGGAGATTTCAATGTTCACCACCAGCTTTGGCTTTCCTCTCCTTTCACTGACCACCCTGGAGAACTAGCCTTCAACTTTGCTATCCTCCATGACCTAGAGCAACTGGTGCAACACTCTACTCGTATTCCTGACTGTCTTGGAGACACGTCCAACATTCTTGATCTCTTCCTCACCTCTAACCCTTCTGCTTATGCTGTCACCCTTTCATCTCTGTTGGGCTCCTCCGATTACAATTTCATTTCTGTATCTTGTCCTATTTCTCCAATCCCTCCCCAGGATCCCCCAAAGCGAAGGTGCCTCTGGTGTTCTGCCTCTGCCAGTTGGGGGGACCTGAGGAGGTATTATGCTGATTTTCCCTGGAATGATTATTGCTTCCGTGTCAGAGACCCATCTCTTTGTGCTGAACGCATAACAGAGATGTTAGTGTCTGGCATGGAGGTGTACATTCCTCATTCTTTTTCTCAACCTAAACCTTCTAAACCTTGGTTTAACTCAGCCTGCTCTCATGCTATACATGATAGAGAGGTTGCCCACAAAAGGTACTTGAGCCTTCCATCTCCTGAATCTTATGCACTCTGACTATTTCATGTCTACAATCAAAATTTTTCGTAATGATGTTTTCCATGCCCTTGCTGGCCTAAACCCTCGGAAGGCTTATTGACCTGTTGGGGTCCCTCTTATTGTTCTCAAAAACTGTGCTTCCATGTTTCCACCTTGCCTGGCCAAACTCTTCCAACTTTGTCTATCGACTTCTACCTTTCCTTCCTGCTGGAAGTTCGCCTACATTCAGCCTGTTCCCCAAAGGGGTGACTGTTCTAACCCCTCAAACTACCGTCCTATAGCTTTAATCTCTTGCTTGTCTTAAGTTTTTTAATCTATCCTGAATAGGAAGATTCTCAAACATCTGTCACTTCACAATCTTCTGTCTGATCGCCAGTATGGCTTCCATCAAGGTCGCTCTACTGGTGATCTTCTGGCTTTCCTTACTGAGTCTTGGTCATCCTCTTTTATAGATTTTGGTGAAACATTTGCTGTAGCGTTAGACATATGAAAAGCTTTTGATAGAGTCTGGCATAAAGCTTTGATTTCAAAACTGCCCTCCTACAGTTTCTATCCATCTCTCAGCAACTTTACCTCAAGTTTCCTTTCCGACTGATCTATTGTTGCTACGGTAGATGGCTACTGTTCTTCTCCTAAACCTATTAATAGTGGTGTTCCTCAGGGTTCTGTCCTGTCATCCACTCTCTTTTTATTACTCATTAATGACCTTAACCAAACTTCTTGCCCTATCCACTCCTACGCTGATTATACCACCCTACATCTTTCCACATTCTTTCAGAGATGTCCAACCTTTCTGGAAGTCAACAGATCACGCGGGGACGCCACAGAATGCCTGACTTCCGATCTTTCTAAGACTTCCGACGGGGACAGAGAAAATCTAGTAGTTTTCAATGCCTCAAAAACTCAATTCCTCCATCTATCAACTCGACACAACCTTCCTGACAACTATCCCCTCTTCTTCAATGACACTCATCTGTCTCCCTCTTCCACAATGAATATCCTCGGTCTGTCCTTTGCTCATAATCTTAACTGGAAACCTCACATCTCATCTCTAGCTAAAACAGCTTCTATGAAGTTAGGTGTTCTGAGGCGTCTCCAACAGTTTTTCTCGCCCCTCCAACTACTTA
This sequence comes from Portunus trituberculatus, assembly GCF_017591435.1. NCBI lineage: Eukaryota > Metazoa > Arthropoda > Malacostraca > Decapoda > Portunidae > Portunus > Portunus trituberculatus. The sequence continues at coordinate 11,491,733 of NC_059295.1, forward strand.
CTCTGTATAAGGGCCTTATCCGTCCCTGTATGGAGTACTCTTGTTATGTTTGGGGGGGTTCCAGTCACACAGCTTTGCTTGATAGGGTGGAATCTAAAGCTCTTCATCTCATAAACTCCCCTCCTCTCACTAACTGTCTTCAGTCTCTTTCTCACCGCCGAAATGTTGCATCCCTTTCTATCTTTTATCGCTATTTTCATGGTAACTGTTCTACTGATCTTACTAACTGCATGTCTCCCCTTCTCCTGCGGCCTCGCTGCACAAGGCTTTCTTCTTCCTCTCATTCCTATTTTGTCCAACTCTCTATTGCAAGAGTAAACAAGTATTCTCAATCATTCATCCCTTTCACTGGTAAACTCTGGAACTCCCTCCCTGCATCTGTATTTCCGAATTCCTACAACTTGTCTTCTTTTAAGAGGGAGGTATCGAGGCATTTGCTCCCCTAATTCTGGCTGACGGTTTTGGCACTTTTTGCATTTTGTAGAGAGCCAGCACTCAAGTGGGTCTTTTTTAACTTTCTTTTTTTTTTTCCCTTGGCTCGCCCTCTTCCCTACGTAAAAAAAAAAAAAAAAAAAAAAAAAAAAACTTCTGAAATTCTTTTGTGTATTTACCAATACAACTTGGTAAATACACAAAAAAAAAAAATCATAAGTAATATACACCAAACAAGAAAATATTTCATTGTATACAGAGTACAGATTCTAAGTGTGCTGTACATAGTGTAGAGCCACCACAAATCTTAAAGACACCAATGTTTTCCTAATTAATTGTACCTTGGATATATGACAGGAATAGTCCACTTACATGCATGACATCAGGCTATGTGGAAATGAAGATACCCATACACCCCAATTGACCCTAGCAGACTCTTTTATATACGTCCTATGCATCTTTCATTCATACCTTTCCTTCTTTTTTTTTTTATTTCCTCCGCTTCATCTCCTTTTTTCTTTTCTCTCTTACAACTTCCCCAAGCCAGTCAAGGGACCTATACGACAACCCCAGGGCCCCTCAGGGATGGCACCTGCTTCCCCTGCCTCAGAGGGCAAGTCACTTGAGGCAGACTGTGATGGGGATGCCGCTGGTGAATGGACATTGGTCACCCGCAGGAAGAGGCACTGCTCCAGCCCCATCCAGCCCAGACTGCCAGGCCTGACCCAGACCAGGGATGTCTGATGTCAACCCTACAAACCCTGATGGAGCAAATGTCTCGCCTGACACAGAACTTGGACGGCTTAAAGACCCAGATGCAACACCATCACAATGAACAGTAAGACTTTCTGCACCTTAACATGGAACGTCAATGGTTTACATGCCTAATTCACTGACTTACACTCTCATGTCTTTCTCCATATGCCTGACATTATTGCCTTACTGGAGGTAGGGCCACAGGTGCCTAAGCTGTGGGGTTATGCCTTCCACACCTTCAGTTGTGGTGACGGCAGTAGTCGGGGGGATGGCCACTTACATCAATCGTGGGATTCCAGTTACTTTCATGGAAATGGGGGTCACCAAGGGTATTGAAATTATTACTGTTTGCTTGCACACTTTGGATGAAGTTATTTATTTTGTAAACAGTGTTATCATGGGTGACCTTAATTCCAGGCCTAAGGAATTAGGAAGCCATCTCATCACCAATGCAAATGGTGTACGCTGGAAGGCTTTCCTTGACACCACAGATATAGCTGTATTCACTGGGGAACATGCACCCACACATGTACAAGGAGGCAGACTTGACTATGTAGCCCTTATCAATATGCCAATATATACTGCCAAAACCCTTTTTGTCAGGTCCTTGCTGAGCGACCACTTCGCTCTGGAGACAACCCTTACTGTGCAGTCTGCCCTGGCAGTGCCCAGGAAGCACCTGATGGTGCCACCATCCAGGATGGCGGGTCTTGTCGTCCATGTGGTGGCGTGCTATTCTGCTATGAGGGGCTCCTTCGTTGATGCAGAGCCACAGTACAATTGGCTGCTGCACACCATTGAGGGATTCATCGTGACTCCAAGGGTTCTGGCAAGGGCCCACGCTCCACGATGCTGGACTTATGCTACCAAACCTGTGATTCTGAACTGCCAACAGAAGCTCGCTGTCTACCAGAGACATAGGCAACTTAACCCAGCAGACACAGTCACAGGATGCCATGGTTACCGTGGCTTGACACCTCACGGATCTGTGGTAGCAGGAAAGGAAGAAGTACTGGGTTTCTTTCCTGGACTGGGTGCACAGGACCCAGTCCCTCCGGGAGGTGTGGCACCACGTCAACAGCGTCTGGGGCAAGTCCAGGCGACAGGTGTGTGGCCCTGATTCTGTAGGCAGAGCACGAGAGCTCATCCTTCTTTGGCATTCCTGTCGAGCACCAGGAGGCGCTCACTCAGCAAAGATTACAAAGGATGGAGTTGATTCGCCACAGTGTTTCTCTGCTGGATGACACTTGTGTGCCTATCACGCATGACGAACTCCTTTAAGCAATCAAATTGGGCAAATCAACAACTCCTGGCAAGGATGGCATCACCTATGATATCCTCAATACCCTCCTAAAGATAAAGTAGACAGCACTATTTTAGACTTATTTAGCATGTCTCTCACCGCAGGCAAGCTTCTCCACTCCTGGAAAAAGCCATTATCATCCTAATCCCCAAAGGTGATGGCACCTTTTGCCCTGTTTCATTCATCAGCTATCTGTGTAAGATGGTGGAACTGGTAATATTGAACAGGCTTATGTATAAGGTGGGCCATGTACTCTGGCAATGGACATGGCTTTCTAAAAGATCATTCTACAAGTCATTGTTTTATTGAGTGCCTTATAAATCAGGATGCTACCTGCAGAGCTTTCATTGATGTCAAGGATGCCTTCGACAGGGCCAACAAAGATTTTATTATGGAGGAACTCATTCTCAAAGGTGTCAAAGGTAGATTACACGGTGTAACAAAATTTTGACTTTTTTTTGTCTTTGATCAATTAATGTTATTTTCTATTTCCTTTCATCTAAAAAACGAAGAATATAATGCTTATTCTCTTTAAACTTTGATTTTCATAAACTGGCCAGCGATGTTTTGAAATCAAGATAGATTCTACACTAATTTGGTGAAAAAAAATTAAAGAGCTTTCTAGATGACTCCAGAACCTTCAAAATATTCTTTCCAAATGTTTCACGAACTTCTAGAACATTCTTGCAACGTATATGGCAGTATAAATGCAGGGAACATATGCTCAACAGGTCAGTTCACTTCTAGCCGTTAATGTGTAAACAAGTCGATCGTCATCAGTCATTACTATCTGCATTCATCAAACATGGCATCCAGCAGACGCATTTTGCTACGTCTGTGGCGAGTTTATCAAAACTAGAGCTAAAAAGTACTCTCGCTGAAAATGCGCGAGGCCTACAATGCATATTTCGGCATGCCTGTCAGGGATCAGGACAAACCTTGGACACCTCATTTCACCTGCGAACTCTGCAAAAGAACCCTGGAAGGTAAGAAAAACACTAACATACAGGGAGTCCTCGGATTACGATGTTGATCTGTTCCTGACACGCGTTGTAACCCGAATTTCGGCATAAGTTGGAACATCGGAGAAAAAAAAAAAAAAAAAAAAAAAAAATCTTACCTTTATTCCTTTGGCTGGCTTGCACACTGGAGGGAGGCATTGCAAGGGAGGGAGAGACAGGCTTATTGTGTGGAGGAAGTTGCAGAAGGTGCTGGAGATACTGGGGCTGGTGAATCAATAGAGGCAGAACCTTCAGGTGCTGGAGATGCTTGGGCAGGTGAACCTGGAGGTGAGGCAGAACCTCCAGGTGCTGGAGAAACTGGGGCAGGTGAGCCTGGAGGTGACGTAGAACATTCAGAAGGTGCTGGAGATTCTGGGGCAGGTGAGTCTGGAGTAGTAGAGGCAGCTGAGGTAGGGGGTACAGGATCTGTTGCAAGCCTCTCTACCTTCTTAAAATACTGCTCCAGGTTAGTCTGAACAGAGAGCAACCTCTTCTCATCCAAGATCTCCTTGTAACATTGCATCAAATCCATGATGCCCTTGGAAACCTTAGTGAATCTTTCAAAGTTGGGATCCATAGCCTCAAAAGTTGCCAACGCTTGATGCATCTCAGCAAAACCTCTTGCCAAGCCCTGCCTTGTGAAAGCCCTAGGCTCTGGGGTGGGTGCTTCTTCTTCTTCCTCTATGATCTGCTTCTCCAGTTGTATCAGGTCCTCAGCAGATAACTCCTCTCCATGAGATTCCAGCAGCTCTGTAACATCAACCTCCATCTCCAAATCAGTTTCCTTACTCAGGGCAACAACATTCTTAATAACATGCTGAACTGTGTCCTCAAATCCATGGAAATCACCCACAAATTGAGGACACAGTTTTTTCAAAACACCATTCATGTTTGTTTGCTTAACCTCCTCCCAGGAATCAGCAATGTTCTTCACGGCATCAAGGATGTTGTAGGATTTCCAAAAGTCTTTTAGGGTCAAATTCTTCTTGGTTTCAGTTGTCTGTAAAGCCATAGCAATTGTCCTTCGGAGGTAGTAGGCCTTGAACAAAGCTATCACTCCATGGTCCATAGGCTGTAACAGGGCCGTGGTATTAGGTGGAAGGTAAACCACCTTGACATTAGGTTTAAAGTCTCCCAGGTGGGCAGGGTGTCCAGGGGCATTGTCCAGCACTAGCAACACCTTAAAAGGGATACCCTTGGAGGCCAAATACCACTCCACACTTGGCACAAAATAGTTGATGAACCAGTCCTCAAACACCGCAAGTGTCACCCATGCCTTCTTATTTGCCTTCCAAATGACTGGTAGTTGACTCTTCCAAATACCCTTGAGTGCCCTTGGATTTTCAGCCTGATACACAAGCAAGGGCTTCAGTTTGTAGTCGCCAGCAGCATTTCCCCAAAAAGTAAAGTTAGCCTGTCCTTGCTGGCTTTATGACCTGGTGCTGACTTCTTCTTGGCGATGTAAGTGCGGTCAGGCATACGCTTCCAAAATAAGCCTGTCTCATCCACGTTGAACACTTGATGAGCAGAATAATCCCCCTCCTTAATTATCTCAGCCAACGCTTTAGGAAATTCACTTGCTGCTTTCTCATCACCACTAGCAGCTTCACCTTGCACTTTGAGGTTATGGTAATTGGCCCGAGCCTTAAATTGCATAAACCAACCCCTACTAGCCACAACCTTTTCACTTTCACTTCCTTTCCCCTTTTCTTCTTTCAGTGCCTCAAACAATCTTTTTGCCTTCTCCTGAATCACGGCTCACTGGAACATGCCGTTGATTTTGTTCTTCCAACCAAAGCACCAATAATCTTTCCATCTCAATAATTAGACCACTACGCTGCTTGGTTATCACTGTCGCTTTCATAGGAGCAGATCCTTTCACATGTTCCATAATGCGCTCTTTATCTTTGATGATGGTAGCCACAGTGGAACGACTAAGGCCAAGTGACCGGCCAATGTTTGTTGGTGTTTCTCCCTTTTGTGATCTCTTTATAATGTCAACTTTAACTTCCATGGTGATGGCCTTTCTCTTCTTTGATGCACTACTATCAGAAGAGTCTGCCTTACACTTGGGAGCCATAACCAAGAGAGAGAGAGAGAGAGAGAGAGACGGTGCAAACAACCAAAATGGCATATGTACAGAGACTTGAGACGCCGTCTTCCTTGCCCTACAACCACAACAAAGCGTATTCTTCCGCCTAATATTATTTTTTATGTTTTTATGGGCGCGTTTGTAACCACGAAACGTCATAAGTCAAGACCGTCGTAACCCGAGGACTCCTTGTGTATGTATATATATATATATAATATATATATATATATATATATATATATATATATATATATATATATATATATATATAACATAGTCAACCCTCGGCTATCGCGACTTCCGCTATTGCGTTTTATTGCTATCACGCACCCATGAAAAGCTGCTAAAATTTCATTATCGCGACCTCAGATGCCTGCTATCGCGCGCCCAGCCATGACGTTATGGGATATCTGACCGCTCATTGGCCAAAACCGCCTTCCCGCCAAGATCAATTTGGCTATTGCGTTTTCGGCTATAGCGATGCTGTTTTGGCCCCAATTGGGCGCGATAGCCAAGGGTTAAGTGTATATATATATATATATATATATATATATATATATATATATATATATATATATATATATATATATACATACAGTATATACTTTTTTATTTTAACATGTCCTATTACATTGAGTTGAATGTATCTGTATTTTTATGCAGTCAACCCTCGGCTATCGCGACTTCCGCTATCGCGTTTTATTGCTATCACGTACCCATGAAAAGCTGCTAAAATTTCATTATCGCGACCTCAGATGCCTGCTATCGCGCGCCCAGCCATGAAGTCATGGGATATCTGAGCACTCATTGGCCAAAACCGCCTTCCCGCCAAGATCAAATCGGTTATCATGTTTTCGGCTATAGCGCAGCTATTTCGGCCCCAATTTTTTTTTTTTTTTTTTTTTTTTTTTACATTACAAGGGCACTGGCCAAGGGAAAACAAAGTGTTGGGAAAAAAAAAATCCCGCTGGTTGCCAGGCCCTGTTAAGAGGAAAGTAGGAGAAAGAGAAAAAACAAAAAAATCTAAAAGGAGGGTCCAGTTAACGTAAGAGGTGTCTTGACACTCCTCTTTTGAAAGAGTTTAAGTCATAGGCAGGTGGAAATACAGACACAGGTAGAGAGTTCCAGAGTTTACCAGTGTAGGGAATGAAGGAGTGAAGATACTGGTTAACTCTTGCATTAGGAAGATGGACAGAATAGGGATGAGAAGAAGTAGAGAGTCTTGTGCAGCGAGGCCGCAGGAGGGGAAGGCATGCAGTTAGCAAGTTCAGAAGAGCAGACAGCATGAAAACAGCGGTAGAAGACAGATAAAGATGCAACATTGCGGCGGTGACTTAAAGAATCAAGACAGTCAGTTAGAGGAGAAGAGTTGATAAGACGAAAAGCTTTAGATTCCACCTTGTTTAGTAAAGCTGTGTGTGGATCCCCCAGACATGAGAGCCATACTCCATACACGGGCGGATAAGGCCCTGTACAGAGCAAGCAGCTGGGAGGGAGAGAAAATGGACGAAGACGCCACAGGACACCTAACTTCTTGGAAGCTGATTTAGCAAGAGTAGAGATGTGAAATTTCCAGTTTAGATTTTTAGTGAAGGATAGACCGAGTGTGTTTAATGTAGAGGAGAGGGAAGTTGAGTGTTATTGAAGAAGAGAGGATAGTTGTCTGGAAGGTTATGTCGAGTAGATAGTTGTAGAAATTGAGTTTTGAGGCATTGAACAAAACCAGGTTTTCTCTGCCCCAATCAGAAACAAGTGAAAGATCAGAAGTTAGGCGTCCTATAGCATCTCGCCTTGAGTCATTTAATTGTTGTTGGGTTGGGCGTCTGTTGAACGCTGTTGAATAATGCAAGGTGGTATCATCAGCATAGGAGTGGATAGGGCATTGAGTCAGATTTAGGAGATCATTGATGAATAATAGAAAGAGAGTGGGTGATAGGACAGAACCCTGTGGAACACCACTGTTGATAGTTTTAGGGAAGAACAGTGACCGTCTACTACAGCAGCAATAGAACGATCGGAAAGGAAACTGGAGATGAAGGTACAGAGAGAAGGATAGAATCCGTAGGAGGGTAGTTTAGAAATTAAAGATTTGTGCCAGACTCTATCGAAGGCTTTCGATATGTCAAGGCCGACAGCAAAGGTTTCACCGAAGTCCCTAAAAGAGGATGACCAAGATTCAGTTAGGAAAGTAAGAAGATCACCAGTAGATCTGCCTTTACGGAAACCATACTGGCAATCAGAGAGAAGGTTGTGAGCTGATAGATGCCTCATTATCTTCCTATTAAGGATAGACTCAAAGGCTTTAGAAAGGCAGGAAATCAAAGCTATAGGGCGGTAGTTAGAAGGATTGGAGTGGTCACCTTTTTAGGGACAGGTTGAATGTGAGCAAACTTCCAGCAAGAAGGATAAATAGAAGTAGAGAGACACAGATGAAAGAGTTTGACCAGGCAGTGAGCGAGTTCGAAGCACAGTTTTGAGAACAACAGGAGGGACTCCATCCGGACCGTAAGCCTTCCGAGAATCAAGGCCAGAGAGGGCCAGGAAAACGTCTTTATAAAGAATTTTAATTTTAGGGATGAAGTAGTCAGAGGGTGGAGGAGTAGGAGGAATATGCCCAGAATCATCCAAAGTTGAGTTGGTAGCAAAGGTTTGAGCGAAGAGTTCAGCTTTAGAAAAGAAGAGACAGCTGTAGAGCCATCTGGATGAAGTAAAGGAGGAAAGACGAAGAAGTAAAGTTGTTAGAGATATTATTGGCTAGATGCCAGAAATCTCGAGAGGAGTTAGAATTGGAAAGACTTTGACATTTTCTATTGATGAAAGAGTTTTTAGTAAGTTGGAGAATAGATTTGGCATGATTACGGGCAGAAATATATAGGGCATGAGTTTCAGCAGTTGGATGGCTACGGAACCGTTTGTGAGCCGCCTCTCTATCATTGACAGCACGAGAACAAGCAGAGTTAAACCAAGGCTTTTTAGCTTTAGGGTTAGAGAAAGTATGAGGAATGTATAGCTCCATGCCAGAGATAATCACCTCTGTTATGCGCTCGGCACAAAGAGAAGGATCTCTGACATGAAAACAATAATCATCCCAAGGAAATCAGAATAGTACTGCCTTAGTTCCTCCCACTTAGCAGAGTTAAAATGCCAGAAGCACCTCCGCTTAGGCGGGTCCTGAGGCTGCACTGGAGTGATAGAACAGGTAACGGAAATTAGATTGTGGTCGGAGGAGCCCAACGGAGAGGAAAGTTTAACAGAGTAAGCAGAAGGGTTGGAGGTTAGGAAAAGATCAAGAATGTTGGGCGTGTCTCCAAGGCGGTCAGGAATACGGGTAGGGAACTGCACTAGCTGCTCTAGGTCATGAAGGATAGCAAAGTTGAAGGTTTGTTCACCAGGTTGGTCAGTGAAAGAAGATGAAAGCCAAAGCTGGTGGTGAACATTGAAATCCCTAAAATGGAGATCTCAGCAAAGGAAAGTGAGATAAGATGTGCTCCACCTTGGAAGTCAAATAGTCAAAGAATTTTACATAGTCAGAGGAATTAGGTGAGAGGTATACAGCACAGATGAATTTAGTTAGAGAGTGACATTGAAGTCTTAGCCAGATGGTAGAAAATTCTGAAGATTCAAGATTGTGGGCACGAGAGCAAGTGGTGTCGTTACGCACGTATGCGCAACATCCAGCTTTGGATTGAAAATGAGGATAGAGCAAGTAGGAGGGAACAGAAAAGGGCTGCTGTCAGTAGTCACAGACAACTGTGTTTCGTTAGGAAGAGAAGATGAGGTTTAGTAGAGGAGAGGTGGTGTTCCACAGATTGAAAATTAGAACGAAGGCCACGAATGTTGCAGAAATTGATAGTGAAAGTATTAGATGAAGTGTCAAGACACCCAAGGTCGACAGCAGAGGGGCAGTCCGACCTGGGGACATTTATGGTCCCCTCCCCAGAGGGGGACTCCGAGGCAGGGCGTGGTGAAGCCATTATTAAATTTTGATTTGAAGAGAGTGTAAAAGTGTAAGGTGTTGTAGTGTAGTGTAGGAAGTAGTAGAAGTTGTCTTTAGAGGGCAGGCTGCAGCTGCTCAATTGTATAAATGAGACCACAAAGGGAACCGGGAAGAGAGGACACGGGGAATCACTCAGTCTGCAGCACTGCCTACATCCCCGTAAGTACCTCTCCTGGAGTATTCCACCGGGCGGCAGGTGACTACTGCGATAGCCGAGGGTTAAGTGTATTTATGTTTTCATTCTGCTTTGTACAGGTTGGTACAGAGGAGAAAACAGAGCTATGAGATTTGCAATTGCAATTCCCCAAATTTGGAGGGAATCAACTGATCACTCAAGGAATTGCTTTTTCTGTATGGTAGACCCTTCCAAACGTCGAGTAGGCAAAAATGCGCCTGCTATCATATATCCTGACCTTCTATCATCCATTGCGCCAGTGCCACACTGCTCTGAGCTCCCTGTACCCACTCCTCTTAAGAGAGAGCAGCAGTGTTTACAAAAGGAAAGTAGTTCACAAGAACATGAAGACACTGATCCAGAATTCAGAGACGCAACTGATGAGAGAAATCCATACTACCCCAGACAAGAAGACATCAATGACCTGATCAGAGATCTTGGCCTCACAAAGTCAAATGGCAAACTTTTAATGTTGAGACTCAAGCAGTGGAATTTGCTAGATGAGTGTGTGCACATATCAGGTCAGAGAAAGCATCACCAGCATTTTTCAAGCTTTTTCACTCATCAAGATGAACTTTGCTTTTGCTTTCTAATGTGTCTATTGTCTCACTGGTGTAATTCTAGGATAAATAAATGCTATTATTGCATTATATGTCGTTTTGTATCTACTTTGTTCAAGTCATACTTCAAATTTGTCACTTTGTCCCTATGAGAATGGGTAAATTTAAAAAATGTCATTATCCTGGACACAAAAGGAAAATTAGAAATTAATATAAGTATTTTTTCATGTTTTCTAGACATAAGCAAATAAGAAATAACAGTTTCAATTCAAGGACAAAACCTTTGTTACACGGTGAATTATTAGTATGGATCAGGGACTATTTGTACAATAGAACAGCACAGGTTTGGTTTCAAGGTGCAGTTTCAGTTGAACTTAGAACACCACAGGGTAGATTCCTTAGTCTAATGCTTTTCAATGTTTTAATGGACAAAATTGAATGTTATTCCTTCCTGCAGGGCTTCCAGGTCCTCATCTATGCTGATGACATACTCCTCCAATGCTCCACACCCAGGATTCTCCATTTAGCTTTGCCACAACTAGCAGCATTGCCTGTCCAAATGGAACTTGAGATTAATGAATGTAAAACAAAATTTCAAGCTAAAGGGAAGGTCTCTTGACCGCCCCACTGTAAATAATGTTCCCATCCCTAGAGTTCATATACACAAGTACCTGGGTGTTCAGATGAGCTTCATGAAATCTCTCCAAGCCATCCACTATGTTCAAGACCTCTGTCTGCCACAGCTAGCACCACTTTGGCTGCATTTTCATTGTTATGTCACTGCTTTGTATACTCTTCAATCTACCTTCCCCATGGACTGTGATCTAGTTAATAAATGTCTTGACCTCATCCATGCCTTAAAAGGTGCTGGTGCCATGGTCCATTTCACCTGGATACCTTCTCATATGGGTATCCCACTAAATGAAAAGCCAGACTGCCTTGCTCAGTGTGCCCTCAAAGATGACACAGTGGACCATGGCACTGAGTATACTCTGGACTTTGTACATCGTAACATTAGTGATCAGTTGGAACTTTGTTGCCATAGGGGCAGTAGCACTAGTCTTCACTATGCACGTGTCTCCTAGAGCTGTGCTTACACATGTGGCAGACACACTGCATCACAGGATAGGGTGGCAATGAGGCTCAGATTACGCTATTAATACTTTTGGGGAAGTCAGTGCTTCTGGTGTAGGTATGATGTGTGCTGCTCTCTGCATTATTATCTCCATTATGTCATGGAATGTCCTCTCATTGCTAAATTTAGGACAAAAAGTCAACATGGCTTGTATAGCCTCACTAACCATCTACTAGACCCAACCACTCTCAGTGTTATCCTCAAGGAATATTCTACGTTTGCTCACAGACTGTAGGATGTTTATGCAATAAGGTGTGCAATATCTGTATTTATTTATTTATTCATTAACTTATATTCCTGTAATGTATACTATATATTTTTATATTTTTGATACTCTATCCCTATGTCTTTGTCCAGGGGGTGGGTGGCAATGTCCATCCTCCTCCTTTGTTGTATTTCATTTCACTTCACAACATTTAAACTGATGTCACTCGAGGCATTCAATGAGATGCCCGCCATGTGCGCCTCACGTCATTTGATTCAACATTACTGTTTTTTTGCTACCTGTGATTTTAAAGATGCTTATTTCTCAGTTTTTGTTAGGCCTGAAGATAGGAAATGGCTTAGATTCTTTTGGAAGAAACAATGTTATCAATTCACTTGTATGCCACAAGGCCTAACTTCTGCTCCTCGGATCTTTACCAGGTTCCTTAAACCAGTTCTCTCACACCTGCATAAACTAGGAATTACTGTGGTCTCATACATTGATGATTGCATTTTTATTGCAGCCTCAAGCAAGAAACTCAAACAACATGTCTGTTATGCCTTACATCTTTTTGATTCTGTGGACCTCACAGTTAATACATTCAAATCTTCTCTAGAGCCTTCCCAAGAGGTGGAATTTCTTGGGGTTGTGTTGAACTTGGTTAAGATGACAGCTACCTTAGCTTCACATAGAAAGGAACGGATTAAAGCAAAAGGTTTACAATTATTACAGAGTAACTTTTGTCTACATGACTTAGCTTCCTTCATTGGTTTGGCCGTGGCTGCTGACCAAGCGGTGGAACTTGCCTCTCTCAGATACAAGTATCTAGAGATAATCAGGAACAGGGAATTGGCCCACAATTTTGGTAACTACTTTTCAGAGGTTAGTTTGGACTCCCATGCCTTAGGTATCATAAAATGGTGGGTTGAAAACATAGATTCCCAGACTACGTCTCTGCATTCTTCCCCCCCCTCTCTTTGGGTTGTTTGCTGATGCATATTTGACAGGCTGGGGTGCTTCTGTGGGACTGTCTAAGACAGGTGGCCACTGGGCCCATCACGAATTGGACCACATTAACTGTTTAGAGTTGAAAGCTATTCTCTTTGGTTTACAATCCCTTTGCAGGGAGCATAAAGACATTCACATCCGTCTTCGCTCTGACAATACTACTGCCATTGCTTGTCTGAACCGTTGTGGAAGCACAAAGATTAACCTTAACACGTTAACAGGCGAGATTTTCTCATGGGCTGAGTCACGTGGCATTTCACTATCAGCAGAGTTTGTCAAGGGACTTCACAATATAGATGCTGACAAGGAGTCTAGATTAAAAAATGTTGAGACTGAATGGATGTTGCTTCCCCATATTTTCAGAAAGCTTTGTCAAAAATTTTTTACGCCAGAAATTGACTTGTTTGCTTCTAGGCTCAATGCTCAGGTGGCTTCTTATGTTTCTTGGAAACCAGATCCTGCTGCAGCATTTATTAATGCCTTCACCCTTGACAGGTCCAACAGGAGCTTATATGCCTTTCCTCCCTTCAGTGTGATTTCCAAGGTTTTGAAGAAACTTCAGGAATCCCAGGCGACCCTGCTTACTGTTCTTCCGCTGTGGCCAACTCAGGCATGGTTTCCGGTCGCTCTCCGCTTACTGGCTTGACCTCCCCTCATACTTCCTCGGCACTGTTTGATTCTGCCACAAGATCCGACACTCACACACCCATGGGCTCGCAACTTGGTAGTAGCTGCAATGTTATTATCAGGAGATACTTAAAAAACCGAGGACTATCGCCAGAGGTTGCCCGATTTCTCATTGGATCATGGAGGCAAGGTACTTTACTACAATATGGGCCACATATCAACAGATGGGTGTCTTTTTGCTTCAGTAGGGAAGTTGATCCATTTCAGCCATCTTTAGCCTCCTTTTTGGACTTCCTTTTGCTGGAGTTTAGGAAAGGCAAGGGACGTAGCTATAGTTCTATGAATACCATCCGTTCTGCAATTTCAGCTATGACTCAGATAAATGACTGTCCTGCTGGACAGCACCCTCTAGTCAGTACATTCCTGAAGTCAGTCTTCCAGGAGAGGCCGTCTTTTCCCCGGGGGTCTTCCACCTGAAACCCAGATATTGTGCTTACTTATATTAAGTCCTTGGGACCAGACTCTTCATTGTCAATTTTGCAATTGTCCAGGAAACTTACAGTCTTAATGCTGTTGCTCTCTGGCCAACGCGGCCAAACCCTACACCTGTTGGACATTAGAAACATGACACTTACCGACTCAAAAATTTTCTTCAGGATAGGCGACCCACTGAAAACCTCTCGGCCAGGTTCTCATATGTCGGAATTATGCTTTGTGCCTTACCCTTCTGATAAGCTGTTATGTGTTCACACTACTATCAGAAATTACCTAGACAGAACATTGCCCTATAGAGGAATAACTACTTTTTTCCTTACAACAAAACGCCCCTTCCATATGGCCTCTCGGGACACATTAAAACGTTGGACCCGGGATATGATGATAGCTGCTGGTATTGACCTTTCACTTTTTTCTCCACATTCCACCAGATTAGCATCATCTAGTAAAGCGGCTTTGAAGTTGCCTCTCTCCACCATTTTGTCCACTGTTGGCTGGTCCAGAGAATCCACTTTTGCCAAGTTTTATCAGAGACCGTTGGAGGACTATGGGCGGTTTGCCACAGCAGTTCTGACTGCTGGTGATCAAGAATAGATGGAGGGGTTCCATATTTTGAGATCTTTTCTGTTTACACTTCTATTTAGCTGTGTTTTTTGATTGACACTTTTTTAATTTGTTTGGGTTGTTATCCTTTTTCTACCACACATTATCTGTTCAGGTGTGTATGGGGTTTTTGGTGTATGATGTTGAATTACATGTGATTCAATTTTTGGGAGTCTCGTGTTTCTCTTTTCCCTTGGCCTAGGGAAGTCTTTTTTCTTTGAAGTAATGAAGGTTGGAGGAATCATTCTAAAGCTCTCATTGAATGCCTCGAGTGACGTCAGTTTAAATGTTGTGAAGTGAAATTGTAAGATTAAACGAGTACTTACCAAGTATGAAGTTTGATCATAATTTCACGAACATTTAAACTGCGTCACTGAGGTATTAAATGCCCTCCCTGTCCCTCCCTTTCTGTGGGACATCCTAAGGGAATGTTTGTCCTAGTTTCTGATATGATTAGCTGCTTCCTCCAACCCATTTTCTTCTGAAGGACTGACGTGAGGTGCACATGGCTGGCATCTCATTTAATACCTCAGTGATGCAGTTTAAATGTTCGTGAAATTATGATCAAACTTCATACTTGGTAAGTACTCGTTTAATCTTACAATTATTAATGCAACAATAAATTTATCAATCAATCCATTATTCTCTTTCCTGCTCTTCATCTCGTCGTTATTTACTTCGCTGCAAGACATGACTCTCTCTGCCTACCTGTAAAGGAAAACTTAAGAGCTCAACTTTACGAATAACATGAACTTAGATTAAATACGAGATACAAAAACATCTATAGTAAACATCCGTTAGGTGACTGCAGAAGCATGTGCTCTGTTGTTCGTAGAATGGCACAATATACAATTTCTACAAGAACCTTGTATAAGTACCGTAAAACAGGTGATAAAGATAACAGACTATTTGGGAACTGGATACCTCAGTAAGACTTTTTTTTATTATCATTTTTGTTGCCTTAGGCCGGTGCTCCTTATGCACACACACACACACACACACACACACTGGCGCACTGCCCTCAAAGGGCAGAACGCATTGACTCCAAAAATGCCATTTTTGAGATTTTTATATCAATGGAATCAGCAGAAAGAGGCCAACCATATCCAGATAGGTAGATACGCCTCTCTTACCCCCAAACGAAGCTATAAACTAGCAAAATGCATCAACTCCACTCGTTTCTACATTGTTTGAAGGCAGAACGCATCATAACCATTCTTACACAGCAAAACGCATCAACTACATTTTGTTGTGGACATGATGCACTTTGCCTTGAATAGAAATGGTACATTATAAAGATTGGTGCTTTACAAAATGGACTCAATGCGTTTTGAGCAACATGATTGAACTTGATCAGCTGCGTTGAATCTTGCTGCAGCTCGTGTGATCCCTAAGCCTTGCAGTTTCACACTTTTCAAATCATTGTTGCTAAACCTGTCTCCAGGAACAGACGTGCAGTACATCGATCCTGACGAGCAGGTCCAGGACTATCCACACCATACATTATGTTTACTAGTGCACAGGAAGTCTTCAAATCCTTACGGGAAAGGTATGAATTATTTCTAGAGTAAAACTCACTTTATACTTATTACTATATGTTTCTTAATTTATCAACCATCTCTTGTATTATATACATACATTATATATATATATATATATATATATATATATATATATATATATATATATATATATATATATATATATATATATATATATAATTTCAACATGATAAAGAGTAGTCAGATATGAAACAGAGAACCTAGGCTAGTTGTGGTTGAAGTATCTCTTTGCATTTCTTATTGAATGATTCAATTTATTGAATGAGAATTATTAAAAGTGCAAACTTTCCTGTGCACTAATAGTATCATGTTTTATCATGTTTCTTATTTACAGTGGCATCATCCCACCTCTTGAAGATGAAACTCAGAGCACCAGTGTTCATGAAGAACCTGTATCATCACAAACATATGAGAATGAAAACCAGAATTATGCTAGAGGTTCTGATGATAACAGTGAAGAAAATCATGGTCTGCTGAATGAAGACAGACAAGAGGATAACACAAACCAACAAATTCCTGTCAAGGAAAGAAATCTTAAGAAAAGACCTCGAACAAGTGAAGAGAGGTTGATCGCCAAGAGGCAAAACACCCACTCCTTTCGCCTTGTGCTGAAAATTGCAGGAAAAAATGCAGAACTCTAATCTCAGGAGAGGAAAGATACAAAATCCATGATGAATTTTGGAATATGCATCATGACACACAAAAGCAATGGTTACTCGGTAGGATTCGTAAAATGCCTGTCCAAAGAAAAAGACCATCAACATTGGCAAGGTCAGAAAAGACGTGTTCTCTTGAATATACCTTTCTTAATAGCTCCGCAAATGAGATAACGGTTTGCCAGACATTCTTTACTCAAACTCTTGGTTATAGCAGTAATAGGATCATTGTGGAACTCCTGAAGAATTCAGGAGAGTCTGTTGGGGGAATGAACAAAGTAAGTCTGACAAAAGAGGCCGACATATCCCTGCAAATAAGAAAGATCACTCTGTTATTTTGAATCATATTGAAAAGTATAACCCACAAGTTTCTCATTACAGGAGGGAACATGCCCCAAACAGGAGATATATTACCTCAGAAACAAACTTGAAAAACATGTTTGAAGACTTCAAGTCACACAACCCTGACTATAAATGCACATACAGTACATACTATACAGTATTTAAAAAAGAAAACATTGGATTTGGTGAGCCTAAGGAAGACATGTGCGATGTATGTGCTGTGTACAAAAACCTAAATGAGGATGAAATTACAGATAGTGTATCCAGTTCACACACAAATCACATTGCTAAGGTGCGAGAAGCTCGGAATGCCTACAACGAAGACAAAACAAAGAATGGAGCTCAACGAGCAGAGTTTATGCTGTGGATCTACAGAAAGTTCTATTGTTGCCAATGATTAGCGGCCTGAAGAGTTGTATATTCACTCCTCGCCTTGTTGTTTTCAATGAAACTTTTGCCAGCATTAAGGAAAAGGAATTGAATGAAGGGAAAGTTTCTACAGCAAAAGATAAACATTATGCAGTACTTTGGGATGAGTCAACAGCAGGAAGAAATAAAGAACATGTAGCTAATGCATATCTGTCTCTTATCAAGAAAGAAAGAGATGCAAATGACTTTGTATTCTGGACGATAATTGTGCTGCCCAGAACAAAACTGGAGCCTGTATATTGCTATGGCAGCTCTAGTTAATTCTGATAATGGAGTCAACAGTATAAATTTTAAGTATTTAACTGCAGGCCATACATTCATGGCCGCTGATGGTATCCATGGCCATATTGAAAAGTCCCTCAAGAGACAAGGAAATGTATATGACTATGAGGATCTGAAAATGGTAATTCAAAACTCTGTCAAGCGACTGGAAACCCTTGATATTAACAAGAAAGATTTCTTTTTCAAAATTCCAACAATCAACAGACAGAGAAAAACAAGGGCACACGATGAACGAGATATTCCGTATTTAGAAACTCTTGTAGACGTCAAGTTTGAGAAAGGGGTGACAGGGTTTCATTACAAAACAACTTTCAGCACGGATTACCAATTTTGTAACTTCATCAAGAAGACTGTAAAACTATCAAGCGAACTCCTTAAGACTCCCCTGGATAATTGTCCCAGAGGTTTATCTTCAGAGAAGAAGAAAAACATCGTTGAGAAGCTTGTATGCAAAATGCCCCAGACAAGACGAGAATTCTGGATAAATATGCCCGAAAACTCTAAGAGTGAAGATTTGCTGAAAATGCATGGATTCTAAGATAGGATTACATTGTTATTCGTTAGATTCAAAACTTTGGATATGAAAACTGCATTTTGATTTTCAACAAAGGTTTCGCAATTGTTTTTTCTATTATTATTACAATAATTTTCAGTATTATTTCCTTGTGATTTTTAAAACATTTCTTTTCTAAGATGCAGTCAGTAGCTGCTCTTGAGAAAAAATCTTTCTAGATTACTTATTCACTTAAGAAAAACCTGTAAATCTACAGTTTAATACAGTTTTGTATAAGAGTTATTACTTAAAAAATATTTCTTTTATTTAAGGAATAATCAAGTAATTACAAGAATTTTGTATTGAGTGAGAAAATATTGATTTATGTTCAATTATTAATAAAAAAATCTTTACCTTTTGCTAATTGTTTTTTTCTACCTATCCAAGATCCTATATATTTTAATTCATGTATTGAATTTCATGAATTAAATATGTAAAAAATGCATTTTGCTTAATCATATAATAATATCGGTAGCCAACGTTTTTAAGGCAGAACGCATTAAGTTCACGGTTTTCAAAGCATAACGCATTATGTCCACACTATATTAAAGTTAGTCAGACTTAAACAAAAAAAAAACTTACTATTTGTTACACATTAAGTGAAATTTAATGCTATAAAACAACACTACAAAGGTCAATTTATATATTGACCAAATTGCAGTGTGCAGATGGAATTATCAAAAGAGTAATGACTAATCAAATCTTTATCATCAGCTGATCTTCACTACACCTGTTGTATAGTATTTACAGTGGCCTGGGCAGGTAGTGTGGACTCATTTTTTTTTTTCTCCATGAAATCAATTAGTAAGGAATAATGAGTGAAAAAGATATTCCATCCAAATGCAGACATGAAAATAGAGAAGGGGCTGATGATGACTATGTCGGTGAGGGAGAACGCGTATTCGAAGGGTTCGATACGACGACAACTTCACTACTTAAGAGAGTGTCAAATATTGAATGTAAATTAGATAAACTGATAAAGGAGAAGATGGAAATGAAAGAGAATAAAGAACAGGAAATGGAGTTTATAAGACTGAGAGAAAGGATAAGAAAAGTGGAAGAAAATGAAGCTAGGCTAAGAGCGGAAAACGAAGAACTAAAAAAGGAAGTAGCTAACTACAAGAAGCAGATGGAAGAAGGACTCGGTAAAGCCGAGAAAGAAAAGGAGAAGCTGAAAGATCTAGTAAACAAGGAAGAGGAAAGAGTACAGAACGTGATTAAAAAGAAGTACAAGCATGGAGAGTCCAAGATAAGAAAGATAAGGCCGATTTTCAGGAGGTGATTCAAGAACAACTTAAAGAAAAGAAGAAAATATGACAAACAAAATGATAGGAGTCCTCAAGACAAAAGAAAATCTAGTTAGAGAAATTGCAGAAAAAAGAAGAGTGTAGTCGTATTTGGAATAAAAGAAAAAATATAAAATATAGACCAAAAAGAGAAAAGAAGAAATGAAATCAGTCAAAGACCTACTGAAGAATCTTAATGATGAAGATAGGCAGAACTTGGAAGAGGAAGTAGAAGAAATAAACAGAATGGGACCATATCAAGAAGGAAAACGAGACCAATTAAAATACTACTAAAATCACAAGCAGCAACAGAAGAAATATTATATAGAACAACAAAACTTAGAGAAACAGAAGGCTGCAAGGATATCTATATAAAGAAAAATAGAAATGAGGAAGAAAGGAAGAGATACAATGAACTGGCAGCAGCAGTAAGGAAAAGAATAATGAAAGGTCAGAAGAGGAGAAGGCATTTTTGGAGAATTCTAGGAGACAGGATAAGGAAATGGTATATAAACGAGAAGGAAGAGAAAAAGTGGAACAAGTTTAACTAAAATGATAAAGGCAAAAGACTAAAAATGATGTATACGAACACAGACGGGTTTTATCAAGTAAATTAGAATTAAGAGATTACATAAGGAAAGAAAATCCAGATATTGTATGCCTGGCTGAAACAAAACTAAATGAGGCAATCATAATAGATTTGGATAATAGGTATAATGTATGGAGAAGAGACAGAGTGGGTAAAGGAGGAGGAGGAGTCATGATAATGTTAAGGAAGGAGATAGTGATAAACCAAGTGGAATGTGGGGAAGGAAAAGCAGAAGTATTGTATATTAAGATGCATATTAATAAAAAAGAGTTAACAATCATTGTAACATATGTGCCACCAAAACAAATTCATGGACCAATCAAGAATATAAAGACATGATAGATGACACAATAAGGAGTCTAATGAGAATCGTTAAAGAAAGGAGAAAAGTGATATTAGTAGGAGATTTCAACTGTAAAGAAGTGGACTGGGAAAATTATGAAAGTGGTATGGGGAAGAAGCCTGGGAGAAAGATTCTTGAACCTAATGATAGACAATATGATGGACCAGAGAGTAAAGGAATGCACAAGATTCAGAGGAAACGACGAGCCGGCGAGATTGGACCTAGTTTTTACAAGGGTATACAAATGAATGACGATATAAGATATAAGTGCCCATTGGGAAAGAGTGACCATGCAATATTAGAAATAGATATAGAAGAAGGAAAGGAAGATAGAGACGATTCATACAAAGGAGACCGATTAAATTACAGAAAGGCTGATATTGAGAATCTCAAGAACTATTTTAAAACGTAGACTGGGAGGAGATGGAAAACTCAGAGACAATGCAAGACAAATATAACTTATTTTTGGAAATATACAAAACAGGAGTCAGGAATATGTCCCAAAATATAGACCAAAAGAAGAAGGAAAGAAAGATTGGTTTAATGCAAGGTGTGCTAGGGCAAAGGAGAAAAGAGATGGAGCATGGAAAAGGTGGAGGAGAAATAGAATCCAACAAACAAGGAAAACTTCAAGGCAGCGAGAAATGAATATGTTAAGGTGAGGAAGGAAGAGGAAAAGAACTTGAAAAGATATTGTCGAAAAATGTAAGGAGCAACCAAAATTGTTCTATAGATTCATAAATGGAAAAATTAGGCAAAAAGAAACAATAGAAAGGTTAAAAGGAGAGAACGGGATGGTGGAAGACCCAAAAGTATGGCAGAACTATTAAATAAAAATTCCAGGAGGTCTTTACTAAAGAATCCAAATTTGAGAGGCCACAGGGTAATAGAGAGACAATCTATATGAAAGAGATTAAAGTAACCAAGCTTGAAATAAAAGAGTTAATGAAGGAACTGGATGAAGAGAAGGCAATGGGACCGGATGAAGTCTCAGGCAGAATACTGAAAGAATGTAGGGAAGAACTAGCAAGTCCTATATACAACATCATAAAATGCTCAATAGAAAATGGAACAGTGCCAGTAGAATGGAAAAGAGCTGAGGTGGTTCCCATATATAAGAGCGGAAGGAAGAAGAACCTTTAAATTACAGACCGGTATCACTAACTAGTGTAATATGCAAGATGTGTGAAAGAATAATAAAGAAACAATGGATCGAGTTCCTTGAAGACAACAAATTAATATCAAATAGCCAATTTGGTTTTAGAAAAGGACGGTCTTGTGTAACTAATTTATTGAGTTTCTATTCTAGAATAGTTGATAGAGTACAAGAGAGAGAGGATGGGTTGACTGCATCTATTTGGATTTAAAAAGGCGTTTGACAAAGTGCCACATGCAAGATTACTGTGGAAGTTAGAGGAGAAGGGTGGCTTAAAAGGAAGCACATTGAGATGGATAGAAAATTATTTGAGGGGGAGAGAAATAAGGACGGTAGTTAAAGATATGAAGTCCAAGTGGAGAGCAGTAGAAAGCGGAGTGCCACAGGGGTCAGTATTGGCACCAATACTTTTCCTCATTTATATTAACGACATGCCAGAAGGAGTGAACAGCTACATAAATTTGTTTGCGGATGATACGAAACTGTGCAGAGTTATAAAGCAAAAGGAGGATTGTGAAATACTGCAAGAAGACCTAAATAAGATCTGGGAATGGAGTAAGAAGTGGGAAATGGAATTCAATGTGAACAAAAGCCATGTCATGGAAATGGGAAAGAGTGAAAGACGACCTGTGGGAATCTATAAGATGGGAGATGGAGTAGAACTGGAGAAAGTCAAAAGGAAAAGGACTTAGGAGTGACGATGGAAGAAAACAATCAACCAGTAAGCCATATTGATAGAATTTTAGAGAAACATATAATTTGCTAAGGAATATTGGAGTAGCATTTCACTACATGGACAAAGAAATGATGAAGAAATTGATAAATACTATAATAAGACCCAGATTGGAATATGCAGGAGTAGTGTGGACCCCTCATAAAAGAAACACATAAGAAAATTGGAGAGGCTACAAAAATGGCTACAAGAATGGTCCCAGAATTTGAAGGGATGACATATGAGGAGAGACTAAAGGCTATGGATCTACCAACCTTGGAACAAAGAAGGAGAGAGGAGACCTGATACAAGTCTATAAATTGATCAACGGAATGGACCAAGTGGATAATGAGAAACTGATCCTGAGAGAAGAATATGACATCCAAGCACAAGATCGCATAGTAAAAAGCTGAGAAAGGAAGATGTCTGAGAGATATTAAAAATATAGTTTCCGCAGAGATGTATTGAGACGTGGAACAGTTTAGATGAAGAAGTAGTGTCTGCAAAGAGTGTGCACACTTTTAAAGTAAGATTGGATAAGTGTAGATATGGAGACGGGGCCACACGAGCATAAAGCCCAGGCCCTGTAAAACTACAACTAGGTAAAACTAGGTAAATACACACACACACACACACACACACACACACACACACACAATGTAATGATGGAAAATATGATGGAACAGAGGGTGAAAGAAAATACTAGATATAGAGATGATGAACCGGCTAGACTGGATTTGGTGTTAACATGAGAAGTATACCTATGTGGGGATATGCAATATAAATGTCCATTGGGGAAGAGTGATCATGTGGTTATGGAAATGCAGATGGCAATAACACAGCGAAGGAGAGATGAGACATACAGGAATGGTAGATTGAATTATAGAAAGATGGACACAGAAAATTTGAAAAATATTTCAGAACATTAGATTGGGAGATGTTACAAAGCAGAGAAGTGCAAAAGAAATATGAGATTTTTATGAAATATTATAAAGAAGGAGTTATGAAATTTGTACCAAAGTATAAACCGAGAGAGGAAGGAAGAAAGGATTGGTTTAATGCAACTTGTGTTAAGGCTAAAGAAAAGAGAGATGTGGCTTGGAAAAGATGGAAAAAGAGCAGGAATATACTAAATAAGGAGAATTATAGAGTGGCAAGAAATGAGTATGTGAGGGTAAGGAGAGAGGAAGAAAGAAAATTTGAAAAAGATATTGTAGACAAGAGTAAGGAACATTCAAAATTGTTTTACAGGTTCATAAATGGTAAACTTAAAAAGAGAGAGTCCATTGAAAGATTAAAAGGAGAGCAAGGGATAGTAGATGACCCTAAGAATATCGTAGAATTGCTAAATAATAGGTTTCAACAATTATTTACTAAAGAAACAATGTTTGTAAAGCCTCAGAATGTAGAAGGAAATGTGTACATGGATGACATTAAGATACCTAAAAAGGAGTTATATAAAATGTTGGAGGAACTTAAAGATGATAAAGCGATGGGACCAGATGAAGTTTCAGGCAAATTATTGAAGGAATGTAGAGAAGAACTGATAGATCCATTATATGATATTGTGAGGTGCTCATTAGAAACCGGGGAAGTACCAGAGTGGAAAAGAGCTGAAGTGGTGCCCATTTATAAGGGAGGCAGTAAAGGAGAGCCTCTTAACTATAGACCTGTGTCTTTAACAAGTGTGGTCAGTAAGATTTGTGAGAGGGTGATAAAGAAATATTGGATATGGTTCCTGGAGGATCATAAGTTATTATCAGATCATCAATTTGGCTTTAGGAAAGGGAGGTCATGTGTAACAAATCTACTGAGCTTTTATTCAAGAGTGGTTGACAAAATACAAGAGAGAGAGGGATGGATGGACTGTGTATATTTGGATTTAAAAAAAAGCTTTTGACAAGGTACCGCACATGAGATTGCTATGGAAATTAGAGATTTATAGAGGACTGAAGGGAAATGTGTTTAAGTGGATGGAAAACTACTTGAGATGGAGGGAGATGAGAACGGTAATAAGGGATGCAAAGTCGGACTGGTTGGTAGTGGAGAGTGGAGTTCCACAAGGTTCAGTGCTGGCACCAATAAATTTCCTTGTCTATATTAATGATATACCAGAGGGAGTAAACAGTTATATTAATTTGTTTGCGGATGATGCGAAGTTGTGTAGGTATGTGAAGAGTGAAGAAGATTGTGAAATTTTACAGGCAGATCTGGATAGGATTTGGGAGTGGAGCAAGAGGTGGGAGATGGAATTTAATCTGAGCAAAAGTCATGTAATGGAGATGGGGAAGAGTGGAAGACGGCCAAGAGGGTCATACAAGATGGGTGAAGGAGTAGTGTTGAAAAAGGTGGAAAAGGAAAAGGATTTGGGAGTGATAATACAAGACCATGGACAGTTTGAGGCTCATATTGACAAGATGTTTGGAGAAACATATAATTTGATTAGCAATATTGGATTAGCCTTTCATTATATGGATAAAGATATGATGAAGAAATGAATTAATACGGTAATTAGACCAAGATTGGAATATGCTGGGGTGGTTTGGTCCCCTTATAAAAAGAAGCATATAAGGAAGTTGGAGAGATTGCAGAGAATGGCAACAAAAATGGTACCGGAATTGGCAGAAATGATCTATGAGGAGAGATTAAAACAAATGAATTTGCTTACCTTGGAACAAAGAAGAGAAAGAGGAGATTTAATACAGGTTTATAAACTGTTGAGCAGTTTGGATGAAGTGGATAATGAACAAATGATGTTGAGAGAGGAAAATTTAAATAGAACTACGAGATCGCACAGTAAAAAGATAGCCAAGGGAATATGCTTGAAGGATGTGAAGAAATATAGTTTCCCACAGAGATGTGTGGAGGTGTGGAATAGTTTGAGTGAGGAGGTGGTGTCAGCAAGGAGTGTGCATAGTTTTAAAGGAAAGTTGGATGTGTGTAGATATGGAGACGGGGCCACACGAGTATGATACCCAGGCCCTGTAAAATTACAACTAGGTGAATACACATACATGAGAAATGGGAGGCTAAAGAAGTGGTGGATAAAACAGACGGAATAGACATTACATGGAAGAATGAGACTAGGAATGGAATTCAAGTGACTTACACGAATATAGATGGATTTCTGTCTAAGAGGCTAGAATGTATGGATTACCTAAGAAATAAGAAGGACATAATGTGTGCAGTGGAAACAAAGCTAAGGCCCGAAATAAAGCAAGACTGGTTTGTTGTAAAACACTACAAAGTATAGAGAAATGATAGAAAAAATAAAGGAGGTGGTGGTATAATGGTTCTTACTAAGGAAGATCTGATAGTGAAGGAGGTGAACTATTGTAAGAGAAATGAGGAAGTGATAAGTATGCTTATAACAGATGGCAAGAGGGACATTAATATTATAACAGTATACATACCACCCAGAACCAATGCTTGGGAATATGAACAGTACCAAATGGTGATGATAGTCGAAGACTTTAATTGTAAAGAAATAGTGTGGGAAGACTACGAAGTGGTGAACGGTGGTGAGTGGGCAGAGGAATTGTTAAAGGTAGCAACAAATAACTTGATGACACAGTGGGTGAGATCACCAACAAGGTGCAGGGGACAAGATGTTGCACCAAGGTTGGATCTGGAATTTACCAGGGGCATCTCTCTAAAAGAGGAAATTGAACATAAATGTCCCTTGGGAGAAGATCATGATGTCCTAAGCTTTGAGCTGGATACGGAATTAAGCATGAATAAGATTGTGGAATGCAGGAGGAAAAATTAAATTATATTAGAAAATTATAACATATAAGGAGTTCTTTAATGAAATTGACTGGTCCGTGGTATACCAGGAAAGGATATGCAATTGAAATAAGATAAATTTATGGATTTGTATAACTCTGATGTGAAAAGTTTGTGCCATATTACAGAAGAGGACTTTAAATAATAAACAGTGGTTTAATAGAAATTGTGAAGAAGCAAAAAGAACAAAGAAAAGGCATGGAAGAAACTTAAGAAAAACAGTGATGTATTATCAAGAGAAGTTTACAAAACAGCAAGGAATAGATATGTTGAAGTAAGGAGAACAGACAGAAGGAATATGAACAGAGGGTGGTGGAAAACTGTGATAGTGACCCAAAAATGTTTTACAAATTCATAAATGGAAAACTAAATATGAGGGAGGCAATAGTAAAGGTAAAAAACGGGGAAGAAGTATATGAGGATGCTGGAGATATAGCTGAAATTTTGAATGACAACTTTTGCAAAGTGTTTACAAAGGAGGAGCATTTTATGGGAGGAAGACCTACGGAAATAAAGCAAATGCAGGACATCATGGTTACTAAGGAAGATGTAAGGAAAATTATAAGCAAACTGGATATTAATAAATCAAGGGGACCTGATGGCATATCTGGGAGGTTGTTAAATGAATGTAAGGATCAATTGTTGAACCCCGTATTTGATATTGTGGAAACCTCATACGAACAGGATTAGTCCCGAAAGAGTGGAAAAGAGCTGACATTGTGCCTATATATAAGAATGGTAGTAGAATGGAACCACTAAATTATAGACCAGTATCGTTGACTAGTATATTGTGCAAGGTATGTGAAGAATTAATTAAAGCTAAGTGGAGTGAGTTTCTAGAAAGTGAAAACATTCTGAGTGAAAGACAGTTTGGTTTCAGAAAAGGAAGATCGTGACAATTTATTATGTTTTTATTCAAGAGTGACTGACATACTACAACATAGAGAGGGATGGGTGGATGCTATCAACCTGGACTTGAGAAAGGCCTTTGATAAAGTACCACACAATAGACTGATATGGAAACTAAAGAAGATTGGAGGAGTAAATGATAAACTAGCAAAATGGATGGAAAATTACTTAGTAGGAAAAGAAATGAGAACAGTGGTGAGAGAAAGGAAGTCCGAGTGGAAGAAGGTAACCAGTGGAGTTCCACAAGGGTCAGTGCTTGGTCCCATCATGTTTTTGATTTATGTTAATGATATGCCAGTAGGAATTGACAGTTACACAAACATGTTTGCGGACGATACTAAAATTATGAGGAGAGTAAGGAATGTGGAAGATTGTAACAAGTTACAGGAAGATCTTGATAAAATATATAAGTGGAGTAAGGAGTGGCAGATGGAATTTAATATAGACAATACCCATGTTATGAAAATGGGAAGAAGTAGATACAGACCAAACTGGGATTACAGGCTGGGTGATGAGTAAATTAAAGAGACCAATGAGGAGAAAGACTTAGGAGTAATGCAAAACACTTTGTCAGGAGAAACACATTAACAAGATTTTTGAAAACATATAACATGCTTCAAAATATTGGCCTTTTCCACTACCTAGATGAAGGAATGATGAAGAAGATATTATGTACCTTAATAAGACCCCAGTTAGAATATGCAGTTTGTGTCTGGTCACATATAAAGAAAAATGTGAAGAAGGTAGAAAGGGTACAGAGGCTGGCAACAAGGATGGTACCAGGACTCAGGGAGTTAGACTATGAGGAAAGACTGAGGAAGCTGGGGCTGACCACATTACAAGAGAGAAGAACAAGAGGAGACATGATAACTATGTATAAATTGGTGAACAAGATTGACATACTGGACAGAGAGTTGATAAAGGTGACAACAAGTAATCATCTCCGAGGACATGGAAAAATGCTAATAAAAGACATCTGTCTAAATGACGTGAGAAAATACAGTTTCCCGCATCGTAGCATTGATAAGTGGAATAAACTGAGCAGTGATGTCGTTGACGCGGTGTGTGTCAATCAGATGAAAGAGAGATATGACATGAATGGACAAGGAGACAGGACAAAGAAAGCTTAGCTCGGGCCCTGTAATACACAAATAGGTAAACAAATAGGTAAATACGCACACACACACGCACGTCACTGCCGAGAGAGGAAGTCCTGAAGACTGTCTCTGAGGACAAAGGAGAAATTATCTATTATTTATCTGTCGGTATAGTTAGTGTCCTGTGTAGTGTCCTACTCTCGAAAAGTATAGAAAGTAGGCCATTTTCAAGTGAAAATGGAGAGTGGTCCCTGATTGAAGAGTGTCGGCGGTGTTTTGTTTTGTTTTGGCCGAAACAGCTGGAGATAGCAATCATGACAAGTACTCCAAGAAATGTGCGTGACTTCGAGGGTTTTGTGACCACTCCAAGTGGACTAGATAAATTCGACATAAATGCCAGAATTCAGGCATTAGAAAGTAAGTTTCTAAATATTAGATCCATAGAAGAAAAGCTAGGTAGAGTCATAGCAGAGAACGATACCTTCAAAAAAGAAATCTATATGTTAACGAAAGAGAACAAAGAGCTATTGAAAGAGAAAGTGGAAATGGAGAAAGAAAATCACCATGTAAGGAAACAATGTGACGAGATGAAGGCTAAACTCCTCGAAATGGAAAAGAAAGTATCCGAAGGAGACTTGGGGAAGGAGGAATGCCTTAACCTAATTGATGCCAAGATGAAGGAAGTGAAACATGAACACCAAGAAGTACAAAAGTCCTTTAAGGAGATAATGAAAAAGGAAGAAGAAGAAAATAAAGTGATTACACAGAGTGAAATGGTAAAGGCATTGAAGGAAAATCAGTATGTGGTGAGAGATATTGCTGAAAAGAAAAAAATGCATGATCATAAAAGGTTTGAGGGAGGAAACTAACAGGAACTGGCAAGATAGGAGGGATAAGGAAAATGACAGGATTAAGTTTTTACTGAATAAGATCTCAGGAGGAAGAATGCCTATATGCTGAGGTAGAGGAAAGTGTGAGACTAGGAGCTTTTGAAGAAGGCAAGAGTAGACCATTAAAATTGAAATTAAAATCTCAGGTGGCAGTTGAGGCCTTGCTGAGGAGGGCCTGGAAACTTAAAGACTACGAGGAAACCAAAACAATTTACATAAGAAGAAATATGACACAGGATGAAAGAATGAAAATGAAAGAGCTTGTAACTGAAGTGAGAGAGAAGAATAAGGAAAGAACCGAGGAGGAAAAGACCAAGTTTTTTTGGAGGATGAGAAATGGGAGGCTGAAGAAGTGGTGGATAAAACAGACGGAATAGACATTACACTGACTGAAACATGGAAGAAAGAGATTAGGAATGGAATTCAAGTGACTTACATGAATATAGATGGATTTCTGTCTAAGAGGCTAGATTGTATGGATTACCTAAGAAACAATGAACCGGACATAATGTGTGTGGTGGAAACAAAGTTAAGGCCCAAAATAAAGTTTGATGTAAAACACTACAAAGTATGGAGAAATGCTAGAAAAAATAAAAGAGGTGGTGGTATAATGGTTTTTACTAAGGAAGATCTGATAGTGAAGGAGGTGAACTTTAGTAAGGGAAATGAGGAAGTGATAAGTATGCTTATAACAGATGGCAAGAGGGACATTAATATTATAACAGTATATATATCATCCAGAACCAGTGCTTGGAACTATGAACAGTATCAAATGGTGATGAGAAATACTCT
Source organism: Portunus trituberculatus (assembly GCF_017591435.1). Classification (NCBI taxonomy): domain Eukaryota; kingdom Metazoa; phylum Arthropoda; class Malacostraca; order Decapoda; family Portunidae; genus Portunus; species Portunus trituberculatus. The sequence goes on from NC_059295.1 coordinate 11,521,506, forward strand.
GGACAGAATGAAACAGGAACTCATCAGAAAGGATAGAGTGATGATAGTCAGGGGACTTTAATTGTAAGGAAATAGTGTGGGAAGACTACGAAGTGGTGAATGGTGGTGAGTGGGCAGAGGAATTGTTAAACGTAGCAACAAATAACTTGATGACACAGTGGGTGAGATCACCAACAAGGTGCAGGGGACAGGGATGTTGCAGCGAGGTTGGATTTGGTATTTACCAGGGGCATCTCCCTAAAAGAGGAAATTGAACATGAATGTCCCTTGGGGAAAAGCGACCATGATGTCCTAAGTTTTGAGCTGGATACGGAATTAAGCACGGAAAAGAGTGTGGAGCACAGGGAGAAAAATCAAATTATAACCATATAAGAGAGTTCTTTAATGAAATTGACTGGTCTGTGGTATACCAAGAAGGGGATATGCAATTGAAATATGATAAATTCATGGATTTATATAATACTGATGTGAAAAAGTTTGTGCCATATCACAGAAAGAGGACTTTAAATAATAAACAGTGGTTTAATAGAAATTGTGAAGAAGCAAAAAAGAACAAAGAAAAGGCATGGAAGAAACTTAAGAAAAACAGTGAAGTATTATCAAGAGAATTCTACAAAACAGCAAGGAATAGATATGTTGAAGTAAGGAGAACAGCACAAAAGGAATATGAACAGAGAGTGGTGGAAAACTGTGATAGTGACCCTAAAATGTTTTACAAGTTCATAAATGGAAAACTAAATAAAGGGGAGGCAATAGAAAAAGTAAAAAATGGGGAAGAAGTATATGAAGATGCTAGAGATATAGCAGAAATATTGAACGACAACTTTTGCAAAGTGTTTACAGAGGAGCATTTTACAGGAGAAAGGCCTATGGAAATAAAGCAAATGCACGACATCATGCTTACTAAAGAAGATATAAGGAAAATTATAAATAACTTGGATATTAATAAATCAATGGGGCCTGATGGCATATCTGGGAGGTTGCTAAAAGAATGTAAGGATCAATTGTTGAACCCCATATTTGATATTGTGGAAACCTTCATACGAACAGGATTAGTCCCGAAAGAGTGGAAAAGAGCTGACATTGTGCCTATATATAAGAATGGTAGTAGAATGGAACTGCTAAATTATAGACCAGTATCGTTGACTAGTATATTGTGCAAGGTATGTGAAGAAGTAATTAAAGCTAAGTGGAGTGAGTATCTAGAAAGTGAAAACATTCTGAGTGAAAGGCAGTTTGGTTTCAGAAAAGGAAGATCGTGTATCCAATTTATTATGTTTTTATTCAAGAGTGACTGACATACTACAACATAGAGAGGGATGGGTGGATGCTATCTACCTGGACTTGAGAAAGGCCTTTGATAAAGTGCCACACAATAGACTGATGTGGAAACTAAAGAAGATTGGAGGAGTAAATGATAAACTAGCAAAATGGATGGAAAATTACTTAGTGGGAAGAGAAATGAGAACAGTGGTGAAAGGAAGGAAGTCCGAGTGGAAGAAGGTAACCAGTGGAGTTCCACAAGGGTCAGTGCTTGGTCCCATCATGTTTTTGATTTATGTTAATGATATGCCAGTAGGAATTGACAGTTACATGAACATGTTTGCGGACGATACTAAAATTATGAGGAGAGTAAAGAATGTGGAAGATTGTAACAAGTTACAGGAAGATCTTGATAAAATATATGAGTGGAGTAAAGAGTGGCAGATGGAATTTAATATAAACAAGAGCCATGTTATGAAAATGGGAAGAAGTAGATACAGACCAAACAGGGATTACAGGCTGGGTGATGAGAAAATTAAAGAGACCAATGAGGAGAAAGACTTAGAGTAACCGTGCAAAACACTTTGTCACCGGAGAAACACATTAACAAGATATTTTGGAAAACATATAACATGCTTCAAAATATTGGTCTTGCATTCCACTACCTAGATGAAGGAATGATGAAGAAGATACTATGCACTTTAATAAGACTCCAGTTAGAATATGCAGCTTGTGTCTGGTCACTGCATATGAAGAAAAATGTGAAGAAGGTGGAAAGGGTACAGAGGCTGGCAACAAGGATGGTACCAGGACTCAGAGTTAGACTATGAGGAAAGACTGAGGAAACTGGGGCTGACCACATTAGAAGAGAGAAGAACAAGGGAAGACATGATAACTATGTATAAATTGGTGAACAAGATATATTGGACAGAGAGTTGATAAAGGTGACCACAAGTAATCATCTACGAGGACATGGAAAAAAACTAATAAAAGACATCTGTCTAAATGACGTGAGAAAGTACAGTTTCCCGCATCGTAGTATTGATAAGTGGAATAAACTGAGCAGTGATGTCGTTGATGCAATGTGTGTCAATCAGATGAAAGAGAGATATGACAGGAGTGGCCATGGAGGCAGGAAACAGAGAGCTTAGCTCAGGTCCTGTAATACACAAATAGGTAAATACACACACACACACACACATACAAGGACATAAGAAAATTGGAAAGGATACAGAAGATTGCTACAAAGATGGTGCCAGAATTAAAGGAACTCACATATGAAGAACAACTGAAGGAAATGGGATTGCCAACCTTACAAGATAGAAGAGAACGTGGGGACCTCATAACAATGTATAAGATAGTCGATGATATTGAAAAGATAGACAAGGAAGACCTGATGCTGTTGATGGAAGATGGAAGGACAAGAGGACATGAAAAGAAGATCAGGATGAGGCAGTGTGTGACGGATGTTGGAAAATACAATTTTCCACACAGAATGGTGGAAAAATGGAAGGCATTAGATAATGGAATTGTCACAGCACATGGTGTGCATAACTTTAAAGAAAAACTAGATAAATGGAGATATGGAGACAGGACACTATGAGCCCCGCTTAAACCCTGTACAATATAACTAGGTAAATACATCGCAGGATGTACTAGTCTGCTATTTGATATGGAAATTCAAACACCAGTCACATGCATCTCCATCATTACGATACAATTATTTCTTTCAGTGTTTCGTAATGGAGAACCGTTCTTGAAGCCAGCAAGGTGTTAAATTTGTCTTTCTGTAATTGTTCCGTTTCTCATAACCGTTTAGAATATCTTGAAATGAATATCTAAGGATTTCAATGAAATACCAAAGCTGGAATAACTTCTACCCTTACTTTTTTTTATGTAGGAGGGGAAAACCGACCAAAGGCAACTGCAACAATAAAACAAAAAAGCTCACTAAGATGTCAGTTCCTGAACAGATTCAAATTAAATAAGTTTGCCAAAAGAGTGAGATAAATGTCTTGAAACTCCTATTAAAGGTCATTAGTCTCTGTTTTGCATGTCTGCTTACTATTGTTGGAGGTTCTACACCCGATGGACTTCTGCTGTCACCACCATCCTAGTTATGCTATTGACTGGGGAAGGAGGGCGGCGTGGAGGCAGGGGTGAAAGTGGAAAATCTGGTCTACTAGAGGGTATATTATTTTGTGAAGAAGGGTGGTGTGGACACGAAGAAACACTACTTGGCAGAGACCTCTCTTGTGAAGAAATGGAAGAGACATGGTGGCTTCCCGTAGAAAAAATTCGTAAATCAGATGGCACGGATATTGGACGAGCAGAAGGAAACTGCTTGGAAGGTTTATGCAATTTTCTAATAGATAAATGAATAATGGGTGATGAAGATGTCAAGGAGGAATGTTCTGGGGAGGGAGAAAGGTGTTTATCTGAGGAGTCGGAGGAGGAGAGGATGGGAGGATGCTTTTCCTGATGGGTGATCAATCGTTTTTGCAGTGTTGGAAGAATACGTGACACAGGCTGCGACTTACGAGTGGTGACACCGATAGATTGGTGAATCCTTACATGACTTACAACAGTGGTATGCTTTACAGTGCAGTGAGAAGGCAATTGCATTGGGAAAGGAAAATTAGATTTTTCTGGAGAGGAAGGAGGTGTGGAAAGTAAGGGACGAGGTGAAGGAGGAGAGGGAGACGCGCTAAGAGGGGAATACGGTACATATTGGAGTCTAGAAACATCATTATTGGGTGAAGAAGCATCTGGTACTTGGACTGGTGTGTGCTTTACAGGGCACAGGGAGAAGGAGATGGGTTTTCTATGAAGCAGGGATGGCTGCATGCCAGAAAGAGATTGCCTCAAGATGGCAGAATTATTCCTGCGTAATTTTTCTTGGTTTTTGGTTAGCCTCCTCTTCTGTGATCTTGGTTTATCCTTACAGGGGGACTTGGCCAGGGCCTCTGTAAAGAACAAAGAAACAAGTGTCAGAAGATCGGAGTCTTTTCATATACAGGCAACCCCCGTTTAACGAAGGTTCACACAACGAAATTTTGCTATAACTGTGGGTATGTAATGTAATGTATCATATGTATTCCCTGTACCTCTGATTATCGTATGCCTGGCAACCCTACGTAAGCCTCAGTCTTGCTGGCGTCTCCAAGGCAGGCACGCGTACGGGTGTCCTTCCAAGGCTTTCTCTGTGTTCCTCTGCTTGAATACACCTACTCCAGTTAGTACGTGTTTCTATGAAGAATCTTCACCTTCGTGGCTGTACTGTCCCAACAGCTACCCAACAACACCACATGGCGCAGTGAGTAGGATCACGAGTCTTCCCGACGCCATCGCCACTGCGCCAGCAGGGACTCCACTGCCTCTTCACGTCCTTCCCTGGGTTTTACGGAGCATCAGTGACTCTTGTGACAGTGCGTGCAGTGCCTAGTGTTGTGTGTGCGGTGTCATGCTTTTGCGTGCCGTGTTTTGCGTTCTAGTCTTCCCTCGCCGTCACAAGGGACGCTACACCCTTGGTGGGAGACAGACCTCGCAGCATCACATCCCCCTCGTCCAGTGCGCAGCGGGTAACTGAGGTGGCGGTGCCTTCGGGGAGCGACACGCACAGTACCGACGACCGAGTTGCCAGATACTGCCACACACACGCGCACTCTCTTGCATTAACTTTATATAAAACCCAGCTGTTCACAGGTTTCTCTATTGATTGTGGGGACGCTTCCTGTCTGTTCACGGGTTCTCCTTGTTCATCATGTCGCTCCCGCGTCCTTCGCCCGAGTGCAGCAACACCGAACACCAAGAGGAAACTCTTCAGTTTTCAGACGATGAAGCCAGTCCCCGGGGGAGTCCGGGTGGCTTACCCTTGGGCCCGCCGCTACTCACCCCCCACCTGCCCCACTCCTCGCCTCAACCCCACCAGTCTCCTCCCGCGCATCAAGACGGTACCATTCTTCACCTCATCAAATACTTGGAGGAATCACGTCTGTCAGCTGATTTGCGTAGAAGACAGGAGGATGAGGAAAGGCGGCGAGCAGAGGAGTCAAGAAGGGAAGCAGAGGAAATGAGACACAGGGATGACAACGAGCATTTCATGACACTGCTACAACTGTTGTCAGTTCAGGCATCGCCAGCCCAACACCAGCCGTCTCCAGCCCGCTTACCTGTTCCCTTACCGACACTCAGCCCTTTCGCCCCAGCCTATCAGCCTGCAGTCACTGGTCTCGTGGGGACTACACCTGTTGCAGCGAGTGCTACTCCCGTCACTGCCTTGCCTGCTGTGACAGCTGTTCCAACAATTGCCACCCTCTCACCTCCCGCAGTGACTGCCGTTACAGCCACTGCACCACCTGTCACTGTGACTGCGACTCCTACGTCCACAGTAGGGCACCCCATGGGCAAACCTGTAACTCAGAGTCCGCCCATCCTGCAAGCCGACGCCACCTACCAGATGTTCAGGCAATGGCGTCGCCGGTGGCATGATTTCTCAGTCATGATTGATCTGCAGCGCCTTCCCAGAGAAAAGCAGTTGATCCAGCTACGGATGTCTGTTTCCCTGGAGGTTCAGAGGACTCTTGAACACACTCTCGGGATCGCTCCTGACACACTGTTAGCCGTGGATGAAGTCCTCGATGTGTTGCAATCCCACTTCAAGAGTCAACGTAACGAGGCTCTCCGCCGCCATGAACTCCTGTGCTGCAAACAGGCAGTGGGTGAGTCTTTTTCTGATTTCTATGTCCGCCTGAAAAACCTTGCTGAAGAGGTCGACCTTTGCTCCGGTGATCCAGTGACTTGTGCTGAGACCCAGCTGAAGATGGTTTTGCTCATGGGCATCAGAGAGGAGGAGCTCGTTCAATGCCTCATCTCTCTGGACTCAGGTGCCCCTCTCCAAGACCTGGTCACCTGCTGCCGCTCGTATGAGGCCGCCCGGAACACAGCATCCGCCATCCAGTCGTCTCCAAGTCAGCTGTTCTCCATCTCTGCCTACAGACGGAGAAAGCGACGTGACAAGGCCGCCTCCTCACTTCAGCAACTGCCTTCGGAACAGCGAGGGAAGCCTGCAGCCGTTGACGTGTCCCAACCCTGCCAGTGTTGCTCTCGCCGGCACTCATATGGTCAGTGCCCTGCTGTCGACAGCACCTGTAGCAACTGCGGACGCAAGGGCCATTGGGCAAAGACTGTCAGGTACCCTACCAAAGACACCCAATGTCGTGCCTGTAAAAAGACTGGGCATTACGACAAGTGCTGCAGGTTAACAAATGCGACTCACAGCCAGAACAGCTCTCATGCTACGTCACAGAAGAAGAGCTCCTGTTGCAGTGTGACTTGCAGTCCAGCGTCTGAGGCCATGACTCCTAAACCTGTGTGTATCCACCTGACGCATGGATGATCCACTTCCCACCTCCAAATGCTGCCAGATACAGGCGCGGACGTCACAGTCATTGGCCAGCGACACCTCAGCATTCTTCAAATCCCCAGGAGCAGCCTACAGCCTCTACCTCCCATGCACACGCTGACGGCGGACGGTTCAGAGATGGCACCTGCCCTGGGATGTTTTCAAGCTACCTTACGGCTCGGGCAAAAGTCTTGCATCGCCCAGATCCAAGTCCACGATGGCGTCCAGACCCCACTCCTCTCCTATGGCCACTGCAAGGAACTGGCCATCATCTCCCCGGAGTTCCCGAAGCCGATTCTCAAGGTCAAGCATGTTAACCGGTGCAGCAAGCGGCCCCTCCCTAACATCACGTCTCCATATGCTGCAAAGGAGTAATTCCTTCGTGAGTTTTCAGACGTACTTCTCTCCAAGGAGGATCTGAGGAAGGCTCCCCTGAAGCCCATGGTTGCACAGCCCATGCAGATCCACCTGAAGGAGGGCGCTACACCGTTCGCCATTCACACACCACGACAAATCCCCTTCGCATTCCAGTAGCAAGTCAAGGATGAGCTGGACTCCATGGTGCGTCAAGGGATAATTGAGCCTGCCGGCGATGAGCCGTCTGCCTGGTGTCACCCCTTGGTCGTCGTGGCTAAGGACAAGGGAGTTCGCATCACGGTGGACCTCACAAAGCTCAATAGCCCAGCTCACCCAGTACCAACACCTTACGCTGCTGTCCGCAGAGTCACTCCGTCATCCCGCTTCTTCATGACAGCAGATGCTCTGTGCGGGTACTGGCAGTTGGTACTTGACGAGAAGGATCGCCACCTCACAACTTTCATGGAAAAGAGTTCCGCTCGAGACAGTGCTACGAGCGTGAGGGGGGAGGGAGGTGTGGGTATGTAATGTAATGTATCATATGTATTCCCTGAACCTCTGATTATCGTACGCCTGGCAACCCTACGTAAGCCTCAGTCTTGCTGGCGTCTCCAAGGCAGGCACGCGTACGGGGGTCCTTCCAAGGCTTTCTCTGTGTTCCTCTGCTTGAATACACCTACTCCAGTTAGTACGTGTTTCTATGAAGAACCTTCACCTTCGTGGCTGTACTGTCCCGACAGCTACCCAACACCACAATAACGAAGGTTTCATTTTACTACCATCTGCTCGTTTAATAACGAACACAAAACTCGCTTTAACGAAGTTTTATCCAGGTAATTTTTTTCCAAATTTGAAAGCCCTACCGTATCATGCAAGCTGACAGGCTTTTGAATACATCAGGAGCTGCTGGTACTAAGGCCTGCCACAGGAGAAATACTGAGACACCTGTAGAATAAAGATCAAGATCAAGCCTCTCGTGGACAACACAGGCTCTGCCGATATAAAGGCCTGACTCAGAAGAAATTCTGTGTCACCTGTAGCATCAAGATCAAGATCAAGATCACAAGCACCACTCACTGCCCAGTCAAAACATAACAGCGTCACCAGCAGCTCATCTTCCTTAGTTCAACTTACCACCAAAACGCCCTGCAATGTGGCCTAACGTTCCTAAGAAAACCAGGAAGTGTCTTACTCTCGAAGTGAAGCTGGGTATTATTCACAGACAAGAGAAAGGCCAGAAAACTAATAACATTGCTTCCCACCATGGCTTGACCATCTACTGTCTACTATTTTCAAGTCAAGAGACTCTATTAAGAAGGCTAGTGAGACCTCATCTTCCTTGCAAGCTAAAAGAACCACCAGAACTCGTGACTCTACAATAGTTAGTGTATTTCCCATTTCACTCTCCCTCCCTTCATAAAGTTAAGATCATCAACATTATAAAGTTACGTACATACATACATTAGTGTACATTATAATGACAAATTAAACTACCTAAATGTTTAACTTCATAATTTTTACTTTCATTAAACCTTTTACTGTACTATGATGCACTCTCGCTTTGTTTACTCTCAATGGAAGTTCAAATCAGGGGTTAAACTTGTTATAATCGGTTCGCTTAACGAAGTGTTTTTTAGGAACGTAATCCCTTCGTTAAACGGGGGTTGCCTGTATATTGCCTTGGAGCGACAGTGACATGCAGCAAGCCCTCCACCCCTGCCAGTGCCTGCCTCTGTCCAGCCAGTGTCCCATCCTGCCCCCGATATATATAATCAGCCCCGCCGGAGTGTGTCAGCCAGCCTACAGCCTCAGACATGCAGTGTCTGCCTCAGTCCAGCCTTTGCTCCAGCCTGGCCATGATAACCAACCCAGGAGTGTGCCGGCCCGCTCTTGGCCCCGGCAAGTGACTGATCCAGTCCAGCCACCACCCCACTGGCCCAACTCCTGCCCATGCTGGGCCACACATCTCCGCGATCTGCGCCCTCCTCTGAGGATGCAGACCTCGAGATGGACTCCTATGATATGGACATGGATGAAGAGGAGGAGCAGGCTGCTGGAGTTTTTCATATGATTGAGCAGGTGCAGTTCAGACTTGCCACTGTGGTTGAGGAGTTAACTCAGGTGAAACAGATGTGGCTTCTCCAAGTTGGTGGTGCGAGATATAGGGAGGCTGGTGCCAGACGTGTGGCAGGACGTGCTCCACCTGTTGGCTGAAGCCTGAGACTTAAGGCGTTTTCAGTAGCACTTTGCGGAAGGCGAATGGTCCAGAAGAGTTCGCCCATATACGCGAACACCTCTGCTGAAAACGACAGTAACACTGCTAGACGAATCTCCCTCGTCGCTCGCCGGAAAAACTATTGTACTCTTTAGTCGCTAGATCACGCGCCAAGCTGAGACAGCCTCATTCCACCGTAATGTAAAGATATTATTATGGGAATGGGATAATTGAAGGCAAGGCTCAAATAAAACATTACACATTTCATTTCTGTAGGGTATATTTTCTGACGGCCATGGTACACACGGCAGAGGCTGGATGCACATGTCCAAATGACTTTTGTAGCACAGATCTGCATCTACCTTGTTTAAAAACATCTTGTCACAGATGTCACTGGTAAATCTGTCAAGTGTAAAAAAACTGTTGGTAATTCTTTATAACAAGTCTGTCCCTCCCTTCCCCTCCATCCTCCCCACTTCCCCCAAACAAGCTTGGGGACCTGTTGCGAGAATTAGGTGGATGAATGTGGTCGCGCTAACTGATTTCGCGTTAATTGATAATTGATTAAAGTAACCAATACGAAAAAAATTATTTGATGCACTCATCTGATTTTTGGGTTTAATAACTACTCAAGATAATCATTCACAACTCACCTTTCTTCCATAAGAGCACTGGTATATATCAAAGGATGGGGTTGTGAGGCAGCTGCAGGGTTAATAAGAAGTAGAGCCCGTCGCCATCTCATTGCTGCTGTCTCCATCATCGTCACTGTCATTGATACCTTGATCTCTCATCAAATTTTCTGCCTCTTGTAAAACATCCTCAAATTCAAGGAAGTCCACATCATCATTATCCTCAGCACTGGGAGCGAGTCCTGGCATTGGTGGTGGTGGTGTGGCTGCAGCAGGAGTGCGTATGAATCTTGTTATGAGAGTTTGCTGTCTCTCATTCACTTTTTTTTGAGTGCAGGTCTGTATAATAACGCATCACTTTATCCAGTTGATGCACCATTTCTGTTATGCGCACACTGCAGTTTTCATTTTCTGTAATGCACTCTTTAAAAGCGTCAACCCCAGCCAATATTCTGCTCAGCTGCTGGATGGTGAGCTCACCAGATGGTAGAGCTTCCACTGCCTTACCTTGGTTTTCATTCTCTAGGTCTAGAACATCCTCAATAGTTGCCACATCCATGATAACTTCAGGTGTCATATGTCCCCAGTGGTGTTCACCTCTTTAATCTCATCTGGCGTGACATTCTCAAAACCAGGAACACGACATGCAGCAGCAGCAGCTTCCATCAGGGAGACTGAGTGTGTCTGGACTTTGCCGCGCTCATCCGACACCAAGTGGGGCACTAGGGGGCGCCAGGCATGACGCACTGTAGGCATGTTAATCTCATCCCAGGCCTTCAAGAGGAAGTCAGTTGCATTCCTCACAGTAAATTCCCTCCAATATTGGTGGACAGAAATTGCTTTGGGGTTGGTGTATTGTTGGATAACAAGTGTTACGTTCACCGGTTAAACGGGTAAGATTGGCATCGGGGAGCCGGTGAACAATAACAATAAAAACACTGCAGGTTCAACTGGTGAGAAAATGCAAAGGGGGCACTTTAAAAAGCTATTTTAATAACCCAATAATGAAACTGACATACACATAGATATAACATGAAACATATGGAACTGACATACACATAGATATAACATGAAACACATGAAACTGACATACACATATACATATAACACATAAATAAATATAACAAAGAACCCAACTTAATACCTAACAATAATACTAATCCTATATGGAGGCAATGTGGAAAAAATGGACGAGGGGAAGTGATACTTATGCGGTGTCGCAGTGGTGAAGTGCTGGGTGAGATAGATCCCACGGTAGTCCAAGAGGTGTTGTGTTCACTGGTTAAGGCCTGGACCTCGACTGACTTCCAGAAATCAGGGAACTTGCATAACATTTTCGCTTGAGTTGAATGGGGCCGCGTGAATCCAACTTTGGGACAGTAGCGGGGCTTCATGAGACGGTGACATGGAGGGTTCATGAGACGGTGGCGTGGAAGGTTCATGAGACGGTGACGTGGAAGGGGAGGTGGAGAGGTGGCGAACGAGGTGATGGTAGTGGAGTATGTTGCGGGCGGGCCGTAACACAAGTTGATCTGTTTCTTCCACTTCAAGGGGTGGATGTTCATCCACATCGATGTCAGCATCCTGGTATTCCCCGTTTGCTTCCGCGATTATCTGGTGGATCTCTGCTCCACATTCAGTTTTCAGTCTAAGGTCCTCATAAACAAGCTTTTGATATATAGATTTGACATTGCCTATGAACTCTTGATCAATTGGCTGAACAATAGATGTGGTTTTCGGTGGAAGGAAAACAATCTTAACGTTAGGGTGAAGATCAGTTAGGTAATGGGGATGAGCAGGACAGTTGTCCATTATTAGCATCACATTAAATGGGATGCCTAACTGTTCACACTTCCAACGAGCATCAGGGACAAAACAATCAAGCAGCCAAGCCCTGCAGGTTGAGGAACTCATCCAACCATTTTTAGTCGCCATCCAATACACTGGCGCCTGACTCATATCTTTGAGATGCCTGTAGCACCTTGGATGCTTTGCTGTATGAATGATCAGTGGTTTCATTTTATGGGATCCAGTCAAGTTGCAACAAAATAAAACAGTCAACCTAGCCTTGTCAGCTTTCCTTCCTCTTGCCTTTTTTATTTGTTTTGCCACAAATGTTGACTTGGGAGGCATTTTGTACATTAAACCAGCCTCATCCATGTTGTAAATACAGTCAGGATGAAACTTGCCTTCATCAATCATTTCTTTGAGGATACTGGGAAATTCCTTTGCTGCATTGGCATTGGCACTGGCTGTTTCATCTAAGTAGCCAAGTTTCCTTATTTCCTTGCATTTAAGGAAACGATGCAGCCAGCCATTGGAGGCATGAAAATTACCCACAGGAACATTTGTCTTACGACAAATCACTTCATAAAAGCATTTCACTTGTTGTTTGATCTGACGTTTATCTACGGAACTGCCTTCTTTTTCTTTCCTCTCAATCCAAAGGGCAAGGAATCTCTCCATTTTTATCAGTTTCTCATCCCAAGCACGCTTGCGATTATCAATCTGAGAAGTACCGTATGCTTTAACTGATGCTTTGATTTCATCCTTTTTCTTCCATATTGTCCTTACAGTTGATTCACTGAGGCCTAATGCATGGCCTATTGCAGAACTGCCCTGGCCTTCCTCTTTGCGTTTCACAACTTCTTGTTTGATACTAAAGTCAAGCGACTTGTGCTTTCCTGCATGTGGCTTAGGCATTATCACTTCACAAATCACCCAAACACTGTAACACTATTTCAACCCATGTGGTGATGTGCCACAAGGATCACGCAGTCGCTCGTGGTACAGACGACACGGACATTTAAACACCTCTCACTGTTCACCCGTACAGGCTGCTGGCATAAGGAACACAATCCTCAATAATGGAGCTCGGTGTATGCCTCAGTAGAGGTGGGCAGACCAGTGTGGGAGACTGGGGAACTATGTGGGAAGAGATGGGCAGGGGGGTTTGTGCTGTGGTGGGAACCAGAGGTAGGTAAGCGGGAAGCGACTGTGTTGATACGCATCAGGTACTGCGCACCACGGCAGCTTGGCGCAATTTTCAAAATTCAATTGTGGCAGCTGTTTGTGCTGACTGAGGCTTTCGTGCTAATTAATTTTTTTTGTTAGATGATAGCTTGCGCTAATTGCGGTTCGCGTTAATTGATCTTGCGCTAAGTGGGGCTCTACTGTATATATATATATATATATATATATATATATATATATATATATATATATATATATATATATATATATATATATATTGTTGCGACGGTGTAGGGGGGTGGCAACTAGAATAGTGAAGATGGAGTGAGAGGGCATTGTAAGAGAGACAGGAAGTGGGGGGACCGGAAATGATGGCCAGGCAAGTGGACAAAGCAGCGGTGATTGGCCCAGAGGCAAGCCAATCACAGTGTTTCAAAAGGGGGAGGGGGGTATTTAAGCTGCCCCAGTGAGTGAGGGGAGCTCAGTAGTTCAGTCTCGCCCCACTGTTCCACCTTGCTCTCTGGTCTCGTTCTTGCACTGTGTACTATAACTGGGAGTTGCTGATGTATTATTACTACTAGTAAATGTAAGAAGCTGTACTACATGTTTCCTGCCAGTCCTGCTTGTCTGAGTGAGTGCCTGTCTGTGTTGTGCACCTCGCATCCCTTGCTAGCCATGGATCCTCGTCAACTTATCCCGTTGATGCCCCACGTCCTGCACGTTGTCCTGTCCTGGTCGTCGCTGAGAGTAAGTGGTTTAGGGTTGCGGCATTGGAAGCTGAAGTAAGGACCTTTGGGTGCCCTGCCTTGCCCAGTGGATGCGGGTGTGGGTAGCCCTGCTGTGCTGTGTGGGCGGTGGTTCATAACAAGTGGTGTCAGGAGCTTTTGGGATAAAGTTGGCTAAGCAAGATTGCTGGTTAAGCCTGAACAATGGCAGACTCAGACGTGAGAGGCAGCGAGATGATGGAAGGCAGTGAGCCAGATGAGAAAAGTCTGAGACTTGGTCGTTGGATTGGTACAGGCAATGAGCGAAATGAAACAAGATATGAGTGAAATGAAACAAGAAAGAAATTCACGAATGGACAAAATGTCATGTGACTTAAAACAGGAAATGAGTGAAATAAAGCAAGAAACAAGTGCAGTAGGAATGCGAACGGATCTGATGAGAGAAGAGATGCTAATGTTAACTGCCGTCGGGGAGGCAAAACAGTTCACTGTGGAACACAGCAAAAGGCTGCGCCAGGACCTGACGGAAGAGTTCAGGGAGGAACTGGTAGCAGTGAGACAGCAGTGCGAGGGACGCACTGAAGTCACTGAAGTCTCTTGGTGCGTGGGGACGGTCTGAGTGTCCTGAGCCAGCAGGACAGGGCCGTCCCTACACATCTTCGGAGCCTGGTGATGTCGGCTGTTGTGGTGGCAAGACACAGTTGACACACCTGTGGTACACACCTGCACCTGAAGATGACACTATCACCCCGCCACAATCTCCACCACCACTGTCTGTTGCTAGATCCGCCAGGCATGTAGGAGGAACCTTTGTCCAGCGCAAACCGCCTGAGTTTGGCGGGCAGGTGGCCTGGGAGGCAAACCAGGCACAGTTTGAGCTGCTCGCTCAAGGACAGGGATGGGGCGACCAGGAAAAAGCACTGCAGCTCGTGGCCAGTCTGCGTGGGCCAGCGCTGGAGATTCTGGCACACATGACGGCGAGCCAATGATCAACATATACCACAGTGGCAGAAGCGTTGAGGAGGCGCTTTGGAAGTGTGTTCCAAGCAGAGGTGTACAGGGAGCAGCTGAAGGGCAGAACACGTCAGCAGGGTGAGTTTCTTCCACAGCTAGCTCAGGCGGTGGAGTTGCTGGTGCGTCATGCGTACCCAGTAGCCCCAGAAGAGATGGTGATGGTACTGTCTCGGAATGCTTTCATAGACGCACTGGAGGATCAGCAGGTGCAAATCTACATGAAGCAGGCGCATCCAGCAGATGTACAACAGGCGCTGGTGAGGGCCATGGAATTTGAGGCCTTCCTGTATACTACCGCTGCTGCTGTGATGCCGCACCACCGCTTTGCCGCCCAGAAGCCGCCACTTACCAGTTCGCCGTACCCAAATCCAGCAGGGGAGGATGAGGCGCACCAGCTTAGGTGAGTTTAGTGGCTTCTGCTGGAAGTGTGGCAAACGTGGTCATCGTCGCACTGACTGCCACAGTGAGTGGAGGACACACGAGCACGTTCTCCCACCAAGGCTTGCTTCGAGAACTGTGGACGGTGGGGGCATCGCTGTGCTGCCTGCTCGCAGCTGAAGGACTTCATGATGGTGGGGGGAAACAAAAGCAGGCAGAGAGTTCGGGCCACTGTCCAGCCTAGTCGTTTCCAGGCCCCGTCTGTGTAAAGTGCCACAGTGACACTACTGCGCTGGCGGTCTGGGTGTCGGGCGCAGTAGACGGCCGCCCGTGTCCCCTGGTAGTGGACATTGGAGCAGTGAGGACATTCATCAGGGAAGATGTATTGGCCAGTCAAGATTTCCCTGTGTCAGACCGGCAGCTGTGTGGCGTGACTGGCCACTGTATGACGCTACGAGGGCCTGTGATGTCTACAATCACGGTGGGTGGCGTGGAAGAGAAGCTACCAGTATTCGTGGCCGACATGGAGGAACCCTGTCTGTTGGGGTTGGATTTCCTGGTTCAGAGTGAAGCATGTGTGGACCTCGGAAGGATGCAGATGCAGGTATGAGGACAATGGGTACCACTGATCTTTGAGGATGCTGTTGAACAGGTGGAGAGCCCCGTGACGCGTTCAGATGTCGAGGATGAGACGCTGGAGCTGCACTGCAGAATCGTGAGGGAAGGTGAGACTGTAGATGCCACTGTGATAGCCCGTGAACGCCAGGGAGTGGCGCGCAGCTGCGGAGGTGATGTAGACGGAGATGCTGGTGAGATGATCCCTGCACTACCACACATGTGGTGGATTTGGCAGAATGCAGCGCTACCAAGTTGACTCCTGAACAGGTGGTGAAGCTGGAGAAACTGCTGATGGAGCACGAGGACGTCTTCAGCCGAGATGCCCAAGACTTTGGCTGCACGTTGTTAGTTCAGCACTCCATCAACACGGCCAACAGTTCACCGATAAAGCAGCCACATCGTTGTGTCCCGCTGGCCAAGAGGGAAGAGATGCAGCGCATGGTGGAGGAGATGGCTGCGCAGGGGTTAGTGGAGCGCTATGACAGCCCGTGGTCGTCGCCAGTAGTCCTGGTAAATAAGAAGGATGGCACCAAACGCTTCTGTGTAGATTACAAGACGCTAAATGACGTCACTGTGAAGGATTCCTATCCCCTGCCCAGGATAGACGACACCCTGGACGCTCTGGCTGGTGTTCAGTGGTTGTCCACCTTGGACCTGAAGTAAGGATATCACCAGGTGATGATGGCAGAGGCAGACAAGCAGAAAACGGCGTTCTCCTTCGGCCAGGGTTTGTGACAGTTCCGTATGATGCCGTTCGGATTGTGCAACGCCCCAGAATGCTTCAAGCGGCTCATGGAGAAGGTGATAGCTGAGTTGCAGTGGAAAGCAGCTTTAGTGTACCTGGATGACGTTCTGGTGTTCGCGAGGACGTTTGAGGAGGAGCTGCAACGTCTGGAGGTGGTGCTGGGTTGTCTGCGGGAGGTGAACCTGAAGCTGAACCCGAAGAAATGCACCTTCTTCCAGTATGAAGTGCCGTTCCTGGGACATGTCATGGGGCGAGGCGGGGTGCGCACAAATCCTACCAAGGTGTCGGCAGTGGCGGATTGGCCGGTCCCGACGTCGGTGGCGAGTGTGAGAAGCTTCCTTGGCTTATGCAGCTACTATCGGAGGTTCATGGAAGGTTTTGCCACCCTGGCAGCTCCCTTGCATCAGCTGACGAGGAAGAATGCCCGCTTCACCTGGGATAAAGCTTGCTAGGACGTGTTTGATGGTTTGAAGGCGGCGATGATAAGTGCTCCGGTGTTGCCCTTCCCTGTTCCCGGTCTCCCCTTCATTCTCAACACTGATGCGTGTGCAGAGGGCCTCGGAGCGGTGCTGTTGCAAGTAAAGAAAGGTAAGGAGTATGTACTAGCCTACTACAGCACCAAGTTCAGCAAGCCTGAGCAGAATTACTGCATCACCAGGAAGGATTTGCTAGCTATAGTGAGAAGTTTGGCCCACTTCCACCACTACTTGTATGGAGCTGAGTTTGTTATCAGGACTGACCATGTGACACTGAGGTGGCTAAAGACTCAGAAGAACCCAGAAGGACAGCTATGGAGGTGGCTGAGCTACTGGGAGGAGTGGAGGAGTACAATTACTGAGTGGTACACCACAAGGGACGTAACCATGGCAACGCGAACAGTCTGAGTCGCCGGCCATGTGAGGTGGAGTGCTTCCACTGCTCGCGACAAGAGGAAGTTAGTTGTCAGAGAATAAGAGTGGAAGGTGGACCGGGAGAGACCAGCCAGCAGTGGAAAGACGCCCCAGCATGCCGACCCTGACATTGCTCCGGTGTTGAGGTGGATGGAGAAGGGTGAGCAACCTAGCAAGGAGGAACTGTCGCCAGAAAGTCCTGCCACCAAGGCCTTGGTGGAGCAATTGGAGATGCTGCGTGTGAAGGACGGTGTGCTGCAAAGGAGCTGGGAGGATACAGCGACGCATGAACGTTTGTGGCTGTTGGTGGTGTCTTTGTGCCTGCAAGCAGAGTTGCTGAAGGAAGCTCATGCTGGTGTCTCTGGTGGGCACCTGGGATGCAAGAAGACGCTGTGCTGTTTGTGCCAACACCTCTACTGAATCGGCATGAGGCGTGATGTGGTGGAGTGGTGCCAGCTGTGCCGCATCTGTGCCGCCAAGAAGGGACCGGCGTGCCGCACATGCGCACCGCTGCAATTGTACCAGTCTGGTTCACCTATGGAGAGGGTGGCGGTGGATATCGCGGGGCCACTGCCGTGTCAAGTAACCTGCACCTCTCAGGGCAGGCTATGACCCATTGGCACCAGGCTTGCGCCTGGGACGCCCAGTATGTGGTAGGGGACCGAGTCTGGCTATATAATCCCCGCAAGAAACGAGGCCTCGCTCTGAAGCTGCAGAGCATCAGCAAAGGAGCCCTTCACGGTAGCATACCACGCCACCACATGGATGACGAGGCCCGCCATCCTGGATGGTGCACCATCAAGCGCTTCCTAGGTACTGCCGAGGCGGACTGCACTGGGAGGGTTGTCTCCAGGGCGAAGTGGTCACTCAGCAATGACCTCACAAGAAAGATTTTGGCAGTATATGTTAGCATATTGATAAGGGCTACATAGTGAAGTCTGCCTCCTTGTACATATGTGGGTGCATGTTCTCCAGTAAGCACAGCTGTATCTGTGGTGTCAAGGAAAGCCTTCCAGCGCACACCATTGGCATTGCTGGTGAGATGGCTTCCTAATTCCTTATGCCTGGCATTAAGGTCACCCATGATAACACTCTGCTCCTCAAGAACATATTCAGGAAAGTTTGCAATATTTAAGGCACCAGCATGAATGTACATGTTTACAAAGTAAATAATTTCACCCAAAGTGTGCAAGCAAACAGTAATAAATTCAATACCCTCAGTGACCCCCATTTCCATGAAGTTAACTGGAATCCCATGTTTAATGTAAGTGGCCATCCCCCGACTACTGCCATCACCACAATTGAGGGTATGGAAGGCATAACCCCACATCTCAGGCACCCGTGGCCCTACCTCCTTTAAGGCAATAATGTCAGGCTTATGGAGAAGGACATGAGAGTGTAGGTCTGTGAAGCGGGCATGTAGACTATTGACATTCCATGTTAGGGTGCGGAAAGTCTTACCGTTCATCGCAATGGTGTTGCATCTGTGTCCAGGTCGTCCACTTCCTGTGTCAGGCGAGACATCTGCTCCGTCAGGATCTGTATGGCTGCCATCAGATGTCCCTGGTCTGGCTCGGGGCTGGCAGTCATCAGATGTCCTTGGTCTGGCTTGGGGCTGGCAGTTCGGGCTGGATTTGGGCTGGAGCAGCACTTCTTCTTGCGGCTGACCAATGTCCATTCACCTGCAGCATCCTCATCACAGTCTGTCTCAGGTGACTTGCTCTCTGAGGCAGGGGAAGCAGGGGCCATCCCTGAGGGGCTCCGGGGTTGTCGCATGGCTCCCTTGACTAGCTTGGTGGGGGTATCCATCCTCAGTGAGGGTGCAGACTCCTGCACACCATCAAGGGTTTCATCACGAATCCAAGGGTTCTGGCAAGGGCCCATGCTCCATGCCGCTGGACTTATGCTACCGACCCTGTGATTCTGAACTGCCAACAGACGTTCGCTGCCTACCAGAGACGTTGGCAGCCCAATCCAGCAGACACAGAGTCAAGGGATGCCATGGTTACTGTGGCTTGACACCTCATGGATCTGCGGCAGCAGGAAAGGAAGAAGTACTAGGTCTCCTTCCTGGACAAGACGCGTAGGACCCGGTCCCTCTGGGAGGTGTGGCGCCATGTCAACAGCGTCTGGGGCAAGTCCAGACGACAGGTGTGTGACCCCAATTCTGCAGGCAGGGCACGAGAACACGTCTTGCAGTGGAAGGAAGCCTCATCCTTCTCTGGCCTTCCTGTGGAACACCAGGAGGCGCTCGATCAGCAAAGACCACAAAGGATGGAGTTGATTCGCCACAGTGTTTCTCTGCTGGATGACACCTGAGTGCCTATCACGCATGATGAACTCTTGGCAGTCAAGTTGGGCAAGTCAATAGCTTCTGGCAAAGATGGCATCGCTTATGATATCCTCAATGCTCTCCTGGAGGTAAAGGTAAACCACCCTATCTTGGATTTATTTAACATGTCTCTCACTGCAGGCAAGCTAGCTTCCCGACTCTTGGAAAACAGCCATGATCTTCCTAATCTCCAAAGGTGATGGCACCTTTTGCCCTATTTCTCTCACCAGCTGTCTGTGCAAGATGATGGAACAGGTAATATTGAACAGACTTAAATACAAGGTGGGCCATGTACTCTCTGGCAATGTACATGGCTTCCTAAAAGGTCACTCTACAAGTCGCTGTTTTGTTGAGTGTCTTATAAATAAGGATGCTACCTGCAGAGCTTTCGTTGATCTCAAGGGTGCCTTTGACAGGGCCAACAAAGATGTTATTATGGAGGAATTCATTCTCAAAGGTGTCAAAGGCAGATTATTAGGATGGATCAGGGACTATTTATACAATAGAACAGCACAGGTTTGGTTTCAAGGTGCAGTCTCCTCTGAGGAAGTCTTTGAGATTGGAACACCACAGGGTAGAGTCCTTAGTCCAATGCTTTTTAATGTTTTAATGGACAAAATTGCATGCTGTTCCTTTCTGCAGGGCACGCACACAGGTCCTCATCTATGCTGATGACATACTCCTGCAATGCCCCCACACCAAGGATTCTCCAGTTAGCTTTGTCACAACTAGCAGTATTGTGTGTCCAAATGGGACTAGTGATTAATGAATGTAAAACAAAATTTCAAGCTAAAGGGAAGGTCTCTCGACTGCCCACTGTAAACAATGTTCCTATCCCTAGAATTCATATACTCAAGTACCTGGGTGTTCAGATGAGCTTTAGGAAGTCTCTTCAAGCCGTCCACTATGTTCGAGACCTCTGTCTGCCACAGCTAGCACCACTTCGGCTGCTGGCAAACAGGGGCCTGGGGGCTGACATTCCAGTCCTAAGAATGTTCTATATATCTGTCATACGGTCTCTTACTGATTATGCCGTCCCTTTTAATACAGTTTAGTGCCACCCAACTCGATCCCCTTGAGCTTGTTCAGAATGAAGCCATGTGGATAATCTTGGGATGCCCCAGAACTGCACAGATTGAAGTCCTTAGAGCCGAACTGCACCTGCCGAGTATTATGTGTAGGATATAGGAAATTACTTGTCGCAGAGTTGGCCAGATGCTATGCACGGGTTCTGACTCTCTAAAGGGATCACTAACCCCCCTGTATCATGATCCTCGCACTCCTACAACACCATACCTCAGGAAGATCTTGCGAGTACTGACAAGTGTAGGTGTAGCCGATGCCTGTATTAACGTTGTTATGTCACTGCTACAACACGCCTGGAACCCTCACTGTGTCAATGTTGATATTCAATCTCTGCATCAGCCCAAGAGGGCTAAATTGTCCAAGTACCCCCATGTTCAGGCTATTCATGTTTATTGTGATGGGTCAGTTAATGGCAACATGTCTGGATGTGGGCTGTTCATCCGTGACTAAATCTCTGCCAATCTCTACACTAACACTGAGGTTTCCAGGTGGCTCCCTGCACCCATGTCTTCCACTAGAGCAGAACTGTATGCTGTACTGGAGGCACTCCATATTGTGGCACCTCTCCATAAGAATGTGTATTTCTTTATTGACAGTCAAGCCGCATTGTAGGCCCTTCAATCCACCTCCCCCATGGACTGTGATCAAGTTAATAAGTGTCTTGATCTCATCCACGCCCTAGAAGGTGCTGGTGCCACGGTCCATTTCACCTGGATACCCTGTCATGTGGGTATCCCACTAATGAAAAAGCAGACTGCCTTGTTCAATGTGCCCTACAAGATGACACAGTGGACCCTGGCACTGAGCACACTCTGGGGGTCCATCTTACTGCATCTTTTTATTTTTGGCCCAGTAAAAATTATCATTTTAAAAATTCATGTGCTTCATTGTTTTCCTTTAAAAATCGTGATCCGAGTGAGGACTTCGAAGATAACATCACAAAGCACAACCACAAACCCACAAACTACCAAAAATCATATAAATGTGGTTTCTAAACTCAATACTTTGGTAAGTGGTCCATCTTACCCCACCTTCCCCTATACAGTATACGTATATATATATATATATATATATATATATATATATATATATATATATATATATATATATATATATATATATATATATATATATATATATATATATATATATATATATATATATATATATATATATATATATATATATATATATATATATATATATATATATATATATATATATATATATATATATATATATATATATATATATACAGTAAGGTCCCGAGTTACGTCAGAGTTACGTTCCTGAAACATGACGAAGTCGATTTTGTACGTAACTCGAGTTTTATACTTTCAAAGCATATTATCGAGTTTTCAACCAATAATTTTTATGGTTATTCAGGTAAGTAAAAGGTTATATTGTTATATTGGTATATTATTTACAACTATGTAGGAATATATTGATTAGGGCCACGAACGCGAAGGACTGCAAGTTGCGAGAGGGCGGCCTGAGGCCGCCAGGAGGGTGGGCAGGTCGAATGTTGTGACGCTCAGGGCGGACAGCTGGGAGCTTTGTGGAGTGCGATAGGAGTAGAAGTGTTATATAAGTAAAAGGTTATATTGTTATATTATTTACAAGTATGTATGAATATGAAACACAAGCTTGTTTTTGTTGTTGATTAGGGCCGCGAACGTGAAGGACTGCATGTTGCCAGAGGGGTGGACGCCTGAGGCCGCCAGGAAGGTAGGCAGGTCGAATGTTGTGACGCCCAGGGCGGACAGCTGGGAGCGTAGTGCAGTGCAGTGGGAGTAGAAGCGTGGGCAGCGGAGCAGGAAATGCAATAGGAAAGGGCAATAGGGATCAGCAGACAGGTGCAGACGGTGTAAGTCAGCTGCGAGTGTCGTGTGGCCCTGGCGAAGGCTCTGGAGTTGTTATTGTTGTGATAGGTGAGCGAGCCCTCAAGGTCGTCAACCTCCCCGTTGTCATGGTAACGGGCTTCCCATTTTCTTCTTCACTCCCTCACACACAGCTGCTGCCTCCCTTCTCATGTCTTTTAATTATGTCCACTTTTTCTTGTAGCGTAATGGTTTTCCTTTTCTTAGCATCACTGCTGTCACTAAGAAGTTTTCTCTTTGGTGCCATTGAGCAAGATACTAAGATAGTCAGCAAATGCAGATGTAGGAACACTCTTACCAGGGGCGACGGTGTGGTGGAATTGAGGTACGTAGAGTGTTATTGTATTCAAGCATGAGGTGGGCGGTGTGGCGGTTAACCACTAGTGACGCCTGGCGGCCAACAATAACAATAAACCCCGCGCTTTATGATTTATAAATTTTCAATTTTTTAAATCTTAAATTGCCTTATAGTGGACTGACGTAAGTGCGAGTTTGACGTAACTCGATACCGACGTAACCCAGGACCTTACTGTATATATATATATATATATATATATATATATATATATATATATATATATATATATATATATATATATATATATATATATATATATATATATATATATATATATATATATATATATATATATATATATATATATATATATATATATATATATATATATATATATATATATATATATATATATATATATATATATATATATATATATATATATATATATTTATATTTTTTTTCCGCTCTAGCCTAGCAGTGAAAAGTGGCTCAGTTGTTTGTTTACATTTCTCTGGGACTGCCTCAGAATGCCTAACCTCATAGAAGATGTTTTAGCAAGAGATGAGATGTGAAGTTTCCAGTTAAGATTATGAGTAAAGGACAGACCCAGGATATTCAGTGCAGAATAGGGAGACAGTTGAGTGTCACTGAAGAAGAGGGGATAGTTGTCTGGAAGGTTGTGTCGAGTTGATAGATGGAGGAATTGAGTTTTTGTGGCATTGAAAACTACTAGATTTTCTCTGCCCCAATTGGAAATCTTAGAAAGATTGGAAGTCAGGCATTCTGTGGAACCCCTGCATGATCTGTTGACTTCCTAAAGGGTTGGTCGTCTCTGAAAGGACGTGGAAAGATGTAGGGTGATATCATCAGCATAGGAGTGGATAGGGCAAGAAGTTTGGTTAAGGTCATTAATGAATAATAGAAAGAGAGTGGGTGACAGGACAGAACCCTGAGGAACTCCACTATGAATAGATTTAGAAGAACAATGGCCGCAATAGAACGGTCGGAAAGGAAACTTGAGATAAAGTTGTAGAGAGAAGGATAGAACCCGTAGGAGGGCAGTTTTGAAATCAAAGCTTTATGCCAGACTCTATTAAAAGCTTTTGATATGTCTAACGCTACAGCAAAAGTTTCACTGAAATCTCTTAACCCTTTCCTTCCAGCGCTTAAACTATTTTCCCGTTTGCTATAACGGCTAAAAATGGTAAACCTAGAAATTGTCAGAAAACTGTTTAGATTCCTCCTCCTGCTGTGTGATCCGTCTTCCAGAAACAGCCCGGAGAGCGATGACACCGCACGTGTGCAAGCGCACACACACACACACACACACACACAGACGAGACGCAGCAGAGGAAGGATGCGATACCGTCACTCCCGAGAATCAGCTGATCTTCACTACCTTTGTTTGGGTTTACAGTGGCCTGGGCGATAAGTGTGGATTTATTTTTCCTTTCATGAATACAGTGTTAAATAATAATGAGTGAGAAAGATATTCCATCTAAATGCAGGTATGTGACAAGGGAAAGAATGAAAGCTGATGATGACAATGTTGGTGAGGGAGGAGGAGAATTTGAAGGCTTTGATACGGCGAAAACTTCACTATTTGATAGAGTCTTCACTATCGAACGTAAATTAGATAAATTGATGAAGGAGAGTATGGGAATGAAAGAGAATGAAGAACAGGATAAAGAGCTCCAGAAATTGAAAGAAAGGATAAAAGAGTGGAAGAAAACGAAACTAGGCTAAGAACCGAAAATGAAGAATTAAAAGTCCAAATAGCGAACTATAAGAAATTGATGGAAGAAGGACTCGGTAAAGCCGAGAAAGAAAAAGAAAAGCTAAAAGATCTAGTTAACAAAGAAGAAGAAAGAGTACAAGACGTGATTAAAAAGAAGTACAAGCATGGAGAATCCAAGATAAGAAAGACAAGGAATCATTTCAAGAAGTATTTCAAGAACAGTTAAAAGAAAGAGATGAAAATATGACAAGCAAAATGATAGGAGTCCTCAAGAAAAAGAAAATTTAGTAAGAGAAATTGCAGAAAAAAGAAGAGTGTAATTATTTTTGGACTGAAAGAAAAAATGTTAAATATAGACCAAGAAGGGAAAAAGACGAAATGAAATCAGTAAAAGACCTACTAAAACATCTGAATGACGAGGATAGACAGAACTTAGAAGAGGAAGTAGAAGAAATCCATAGAATGGGACCATATCAAGAAGGAACAGTGAGACCAATTAAGATATTACTAAAATCACAAGCAGCAGCAGAAGAAGTACTATATAGAAAAACGAAACTCAGAGAAACAGAAGGTTGCAAAGATATATATATAAAGAAAAATAGAAACGAGGAGGAAAGGAAGAGACACAATGAACTGGTGGCAGAAGCAAGAGAAAAAATAATGAAAGGTCAGAGGAGGAGAAGAAGGCATTTTTGGAGAATTATAGGAGACAGGATAAGGAAATGGTATATAAAAGAGAAAGAAGAGAAAAGAATGGAGCAAGTTTAACTAAAATGATAAGAACAAGAGATTAAAAATGATGTATACAAACATAGATGGGATTTTATCTAGTAAATTAGAATTAAGAGATTACATAAAGAAAGAAGAACCAGATATTGTATGCCTGGTGGAAACAAAGTTAAATGAGGCAATAAAATAGACATAGATAAAAGGTATAATATATGGAGGAGAGACAGAGTGGGTAAAGGAGGAGGAGGAGTCATGATGATGTTAAGGAAGGAGATAGTGGTAAATCAAGTGGAGTTTGGGAAGGAAAATCAGAAATACTGTATGTTAAGATGCATATTAACAAAAGGAGTTAACAATCATTGGAACATATGTGCCACCAAAACAAACTCATGGACTAACCAAGAATATAGAGACATGATAGATGACACAATAAGGAGTCTTACAAGAATCATTAAGGAAAGGAGAAAAGTGATATTGATAGGAGATTTCAACTGTAAGGAGGTAGACTGGGAAAATTATGAAAGTGGTATGGGGAAGATGCCTGGGAGATAGATTCCTGAACCTAATGATAGATAATTTGATGGTCCAAAGAGTAAAGGAAAACACAAGATTCAGAGGAAACGATGAGCCGGCAAGATTAGACCTAGTTTTACAAGGGATATACCAATTAACGATGATATAAGATACAAGTGCCCATTGGGAAAGAGTGACCATGTAATATTAGAGATGGATATAGAAGAAGGAAAGGAAGATAGAGATGAATCATACAAAGGAGACCGATTAAATTACAGAAAGGCTGATATTGAGAATCTCAAGAACTATTTTAAAACGTAAACTGGGAGGAGATGGAAAACTCATTAACGGTTCAAGAGAAATATAACTTATTTTTGGAAATATACAAAACTGGGGTCAGGAATATGTTCCGAAATATAGACCTAAAGAAGAAGGAAAGAAAGATTGGTTTAATGCAAGATGTGCTAGGGCAAAGGAGAAACGAGATGGAGCATGGAAAAGGTGGAGAAGAAACAGAAATCCAGAAAATAAGGAAAACTTCAAAACAGCAAGAAATGAATATGCTAAGGTGAGAAAGGAAGAAGAAAAGAACTATGAAAAGGACATTGTCGAAAAATGTAAGGAACAACCAAAATTGTTCTACAGATTCATAAATGGAAAAATAAGACAAAAAGAAACAATAGAAAGGTTAAAAGGAGAAAACGGAATGGTGGAAGACCCAAAAGTATGGCAGAACTGTTAAATAGTAAATTTCATGAGGTCTTTACTAAGGAATCCAAATTTGAAAGACCACAGGGTAATAGAGACTGTCTATATGAAAGAGATTAAAGTAACCAAGCTTGAAATAAAAAGTTGATGACGGAATTGGATGAGGAAAAGGCAATGGGACCGGATGAAGTCTCAGGCAGAATACTGAAAGAATGTAGGGAAGAACTAGCAAGTCCAATATACAACATCATAAAATGCTCAATAGAAAATGGAACAGTGCCAGTGGAGTGGAAAAGAGCTGAGGTGGTTCCCATATATAAGAGCGGAAGGAAGGAAGAACCTTTAAATTACAGGCCGGTATCACTAACTAGTGTAATATGCAAGATGTGTGAAAAGTAATAAAGAAGCAATGGATCGAGTTTCTTGAAGACAACAAAATATTATCAAATAGCCAATTTGGTTTTAGAAAAGGTCGGTCATGTGTGACAAATTTATTGAGTTTCTACTCTAGAATAGTTGATAAAGTACAAGAGAGAGAGGATGGGTTGACTGTATTTATTTAGATCTAAAAAAGGCTTTTGATAAAGTGCCACATGAAAGATTACTATGGAAGTTAGAGGAGAAGGGTGGCTTAAAAGGAAGCACATTGAGATGGATGAAGAATTACTTAAGGGGGAGAGAAATAAGGACGATAGTTAAAGATATGAAGTCCAAGTGGAGAACAGTAGACAGCGGAGTGCCACAGGGGTCAGTATTGGCACCAATACTTTTTCTCGTATATATAAATGACATGCCAGAGGAGTGAACAGCTACATAAATCTGTTTGCGGACGATGCGAAACTGTGCAGAGTCATTAAACAAAAGAGGATTGTGAAATACTACAGGAAGACTTAAACAAGATCTGGAAATGGAGCAAAAAATGGGAGATGGAATTCAATGTGGACAAAAGCCATGTCATGGAAATGGGAAAAAGTGAAAGACGACCAGTGGGAATCTATAAGATGGGAGATGGAGTAGAACTAGAAAAAGTAAAAAAGGAAAAGGACTTGGGAGTGACAATGGAAGAAAATAATCAACCGGTTAGCCATATTGATAGAATTTTCAGAGAGACATATAATTTGCTAAGGAATATTGGAGTAGCATTTCACTATATGGACAAGGAAATGATGAAGAAATTGATAAGTACTAAAATAAGACCTAGATTGGAATATGCAGGAGTTGTGTGGACTCCCATAAAAGAAACACATAAGAAAATTAGAGACTACAAAAATGGCTACAAGAATGGTTCCAGAATTTAAAGGGATGGCATATGAGGAGAGACTAAAGGCAATGGATCTACCAACCTTGGAGCAGAGAAGAGAGAGGGATCTGATACAAGTTTATAAATTGATTAACGGAATGGATGAAGTGGATAATGAGAAACTGATCCTGAGAGAAGAATATGACTTTAGAAGCACAAGATCGCATAGTAAGAAACTAAGGAAGGGACGATGTCTGAGAGATGTTAAAAATTTAGTTTCCAAAAGATGTGTTGAGACTTGGAACAGTTTGAGTGAGGAAGTGGTATCAGCAAAGAGTGTACATAGTTTTAAAGAAAAATTGGATAAGTGTAGATATGGAGACGGGACCACACGAGCATAAAGCCCAGGCCCTGTAAAACTACAACTAGGTAAATACAACTAGGTAAATACACACAAATACACACACACACACACACACACACACACACACACACACACACACACACACACACACACACACACACATCGTCGATGGCGGAGGGTCGCTGAGCTCCAGAGCAATCATCTATAATTCTACAGTTACCTAAGAGTAACCAAGGTGGGAAAGGAGCTGGTAATGTTTGTCCCGTCTCCATATAGTCATGTTAACTGTTGATTAGCAAAATAATGTCCAGTGAAGGTAAATATAAACTGTAGCCTGCGTTTGAGCCATCAGCTGGTTTGTTTACGTCTGCGCAACATGGCGGCCGTGAACTCGAAAGAGGAATCAGACTTCACAGGGTTTCAAGGAATAATGGAGAAGAGCACTTATGTGAAGAAAATTCTGGAGTTAGAAGGTAAAATTGAAAACTGTTTGAAAAGTATGAGGGCCTGGAAACGAGTTATGACAATGTAAAAGAGACTGTGCCGATATGAAGAAGGAAAATGCAGCACTGAAAGAGGAAGTTAAGCTAATTAAAGTGAATTGCGAAAATGTGGAGAATCTCTAGGAAAAGTGATGGAGAAGCAGGCTGAATGGAAAAAAGTCAGGAAGTGGAAAGAAAGGAGGTAAATTACAAAGTTGCAAGTCTGGAAAAGGAAATCAAAGAGTCAGGGAGAAAACTTTGGGCCTTGCTGAAATTATAGATCAACAGATCATAGAAGAGAAGATAGCTGAGAAAGTGGTGAAGGTTATTAAGTCAAATGAGACATTGGTGAGGGAAACTGTAGACAAAAAGAGATGTGTGGTGATATTTGGTGTGGAGGAGGATAAGACACCGAGTAAAATGGAGAGAGAAAAACATAAAAAGGTGATAAATAATATCATTAATGTGGTGCAAGAGGAGGAAAAGACCTAGTACAAGAAATAGAGGACTTCCATAGAATTGGAAAGTTCACAAGAGAAGGTATGAGGCCAATAAGAATCAAACTTAAGTCACAAAAGGATGTAGATGAATTGGTGGAGAAGTCATGGAGGCTAGCCCAGCAGGAAACAACAAGGAAGATTTGGTTGAGAAGAGATCTCGGTGAAAAGGAAAGAGAAATGTTAAATGAGTTGAGAAAGGAGGCTTTGAAAAAAATGAAGAGAGGACAGAAGAAGAGAAGAAAGAGTTTTTCTGGAGAATCTTGGATATGAGACTGAGGAAGTGGTTCATAACCCAGAAAAGTACAGCAAGAAAGGACTAAAGAAACTTACATATGAGCGAAATGTAATGTATTCCAACATAAATGGAGTGATATCGGGATTTTAGAACTCAACGATTACTTGAGGGACAAGAACCCAGATATTGTGGGTCTTACTGAAACAAAACTGAGAGAGGAGAAGACCTGATGAAGGTTGGAGAAGGAAATATAACGTTTGGAAAAGAAATAGAGTAGGTAAGATGGGAGGAGGAGTGATGTTGCTGGTTAAAAAGATATAAAGGTGGATCAAGTGAAAAAGGTATGGGAAAGGCAGAAGTGCTAAAGATCAGAGCAGAAACTAATGAAGGAAAAAGAGGCACTACATAGTGGTGTACGTACCACCTAAGACAAATGCATGGTCAGTACAGGAATATGAAGAAATGATAAGTGATACAGGAACATGTCTGGAAGAAATGTTGGGTGGCTGTGAACGAACTATAATGATGGGAGATTTTAATTGTAAAGAGGTGTGTTGGGAGGACTGGTCAATGGAAGGATCAGAGACAACATGGGAAATACACTATTGACACTGGCAATGGAAAATGTGTTAACTCAGTGGGTCAAAGAAGATACTAGGTTTGGAGGAGAGGGAGCATCGTCAAGACTGGACTTGGTCTTTAGTACAGAGCCAATGGTCATTGAGGAGATGAGGGTGGAGTGCCCTTTAGCAAAGAGTGATCATGCAGTTTTGGAGTTCAAGGTGATAGACGAAGAGAAATCTAGAAGAAATGAAGAATATAAAGTGGGAAGATGGAATTATGCCAAGACAGATTTTGGAAACCTAAAGAAATTCTTTCAAGAGACAAATTGGATGAAATTCAAGAGTGCTAAGGAGCAAATGAAAAGTGGAAGGAATTTATAAAATATACAAAGAAGGTGAGAAAAATTTGTACCAATAAGACAACATAGAGAAGTTGGAAAGCAGGACTGGTTTAACGATAGATGTGAAAAGGCTAGAACAAGAAAAGAGGATGCATGGAAGAGGTGGAGAAGGAAAAGACGGATTAAGCAGTGGGAAAGTTACAAAAGAGCAAGAAATGAATATGTGTTGATTAGAAGAGAAGAAAGAAAGAAACAAGAAAAGGATATAATTGATAAATGTAAAGACCAACCAAGGCTTTTTTACAGACATGTGAACAACAACATCAAAAATAGAGAAAGTATTGAAAGTTTAGAAGTAAATGGAGTATACAGTGAAGATCCCAGGAAATGGCAGAGGCTATGAATGGATGCTTTCGGAAGGTATTCACAAAGGAGACTGCTTTTGACAAACCACTGGTAATGGAACAGAAAGGGATTATGAAGGAGTTTCAAGTAACGGTGGAGGAGATCAAGAACATGATGGGGAGTTTAGAAGTGAGAAAAGCTGTGGGACCTGATGGGGTATCAGGATGGATTTTAAGAGAATGCAGGAGCAATTGGCAGAAAAAGTTTGTGAAGTAATTGATGCCTCATTAAGGGAAGGCGTAGTGCCCCAAGACTGGAAAAGAGCTAACATTGTCCCAATCTATAAATCAGGTAACAAGAGAGACCCATTGAACTATAGACCAGTGTCACTTACAAGTGTGGTAGCTAAGATGTGTGAGAGGGTGGTGAAGACTAGATGGACAGACTTCTTGGAGAAAATGACATACTTTGTGAGTGTCAATTTGGTTTTAGGAAAGGGCGTTCATGCACGACAAACCTGATATGTTACTATTCGAGGGTGATAGATGTAATACAGGAAAGAGATGGTTGGGCTGATGGAATATATCTGGATTTAAAAAAGGCCTTTGATAAGGTACCACACCAGAGACTGATCTGGAAACTTGAAATGGTAGGAGGAGTGCATGGCAGTTTACTAAAATGGATGGAAGACTTTTGGTAGGAAGAGAAATGAGAACAATAATTAAGGACAGACCATCAGAATGGGGATTGGTGGAGAGTGGAGTTCCACAGGGATCAGTGTTGGCACCAGTAATGTTCGCAGTCTACATAAATGACATGGTGGATGGGGTGTCCAGTTATGTGAGCCTATTTGCAGACGATGCAAAATTGTTACGAAAAGTGAGATGTGACAAAGATTGCGAACTACTCCAGGAAGACTTGGACAGAATATGGAAATGGAGCTGTACATGGCAAATGGAGTTCAACACGACAAAATGCAAGAAAATAGAGTTTGGCAAGAGTGAAAGAAGAATCAGGAGTATGTACAAGATAGGAAATGAAGACATAAAACCAGTCATGAAGAAAAAGACCTTGGGGTGACAATTACCAATGACCTATCGCCAGAGAGACATATAAACAAAATAATTGGAGAAGTATTGAACTTATTGAGGAACATAAGAGTGGCGTTCGTATATCTAGATGAAGAAATGATGAAGAAAATAATTACTGCAATGATAAGACCGAGGCTTGAATATGCAACAATACAGTGGGCTCGAACTTAAAGAAACACATAAGGAAACTAGAGAAAGTACAGAGGGCTGCAACGAAAATGGTGCCTGACTTAAGAGATTTGACTTATGAAGACAGACTGAAAAGAATGCAACTTCCAACCCTGGAAAACAGAAGAGAAAGGGAGACCTGATAGCAATATACAGAGTGATGATTGGCATGGAAAAATGGATAGGGAAGATCTGTGTATGTGGAATGGAAGAATGTCGAGAGGGCATGGGAAAAACTAAAATGGCCACTTATAGGAGAGATGTGAAAAATATAGCTTCCCTCATAGAAGGGTGGAAGCATGGAATAGTTTAGACGTGGAAGTGGTCAACGCAAGGAATATTCATGATTTTAAGAAAATCTCTAATTCTACAGCTGGACATTAATAGATATGGAGAAAATAATGTCGGGACAACACGAGCATAGCTCTTTTCCGTATGTTACAATTAGGTAAATACAATTAGGTAAATACAGACACACAGTTAAGGTATGAGGCCAATAAGAATCAAACTTAAGTCACAAAAGGATGTAGATGAATTGGTGGAGAAGTCATGGAGGCTAGCCCAGCAGGAAACAACAAGGAAGATTTGGTTGAGAAGAGATCTCGGTGAAAAGGAAAGAGAAATGTTAAATGAGTTGAGAAAGGAGGCTTTGAAAAAATGAAGAGAGGACAGAAGAGGAGAAGAAAGAGTTTTTCTGGAGAATCTTGGATATGAGACTGAGGAAGTGGTTCATAACCCAGAAAAGTACAGCAAGAAAGGACTAAAGAAACTTACGTATGAGCGGAATGTAATGTATTCCAACATAAATGGAGTGATATCGGGATTTTAGAACTCAACGATTACTTGAGGGACAAGAACCCAGATATTGTGGGTCTTACTGAAACAAAACTGAGAGAGGAGAAGACCTGATGATGGTTGGAGAAGGAAATATAATGTTTGGAAAAGAAATAGAGTAGGTAAGATGGGAGGAGGAGTGATGTTGCTGGTTAAAAAGATATAAAGGTGGATCAAGTGAAAGAAGGTATGGGAAAGGCAGAAGTGCTAAAGATCAGAGCAGAAACTAATGAAGGAAAAAGAGGCACTACATAGTGGTGTACGTACCACCTAAGACAAATGCATGGTCAGTACAGGAATATGAAGAAATGATAAGTGATACAGGAACATGTCTGGAAGAAATGTTGGGTGGCTGTGAACGAACTATAATGATGGGAGATTTTAATTGTAAAGAGGTGTGTTGGGAGGACTGGTCAATGGAAGGATCAGAGACAACATGGGAAATACACTATTGACACTGGCAATGGAAAATGTGTTAACTCAGTGGGTCAAAGAAGATACTAGGTTTGGAGGAGAGGGAGCATCGTCAAGACTGGACTTGGTCTTTAGTACAGAGCCAATGGTCATTGAGGAGATGAGGGTGGAGTGCCCTTTAGCAAAGAGTGATCATGCAGTTTTGGAGTTCAAGGTGATAGATGAAGAGAAATCTAGAAGAAATGAAGAATATAAAGTGGGAAGATGGAATTATGCCAAGACAGATTTTGGAAACCTAAAGAAATTCTTTCAAGAGACAAATTGGATGAAATTCAAGAGTGCTAAGGAGCAAATGAAAAGTGGAAGGAATTTATAAAAATATACAAAGAAGGTGAGAAAAATTTGTACCAATAAGACAACATAGAGAAGTTGGAAAGCAGGACTGGTTTAACGATAGATGTGAAAAGGCTAGAACAAGAAAAGAGGATGCATGGAAGAGGTGGAGAAGGAAAAGACGGATTAAGCAGTGGGAAAGTTACAAAAGAGCAAGAAATGAATATGTGTTGATTAGAAGAGAAGAAAGAAAGAAACAAGAAAAGGATATAATTGATAAATGTAAAGACCAACCAAGGCTTTTTACAGACATGTGAACAACAACATCAAAAATAGAGAAAGTATTGAAAGTTTAGAAGTAAATGGAGTATGCAGTGAGGATCCCAGGAAATGGCAGAGGCTATGAATGGATGCTTTCGGAAGGTATTCACAAAGGAGACTGCTTTTGACAAACCACTGGTAATGGAACAGAAAGGGATTATGAAGGAGTTTCAAGTAACTGTGGAGGAGATCAAGAATATGATGGGGAGTTTAGAAGTGAGAAAAGCTGTGGGACCTGATGGGGTATCAGGATGGATTTTAAGAGAATGCAGGAGCAACTGGCAGAAAAAGTTTGTGAAGTAATTGATGCCTCATTAAGGGAAGGTGTAGTGCCCCAAGACTGGAAAAGAGCTAACATTGTCCCAATCTATAAATCAGGTAACAAGAGAGACCCATTGAACTATAGACCAGTGTCACTTACAAGTGTGGTAGCTAAGATGTGTGAGAGGGTGGTGAAGAATAGATGGACAGACTTCTTGGAGAAAATGACATACTTTGTGAGTGTCAATTTGGTTTTAGAAAAGGGCGTTCATGCACGACAAACCTGATATGTTACTATTCGAGGGTGATAGATGTAATACAGGAAAGAGATGGTTGGGCTGATGGAATATATCTGGATTTAAAAAAGGCCTTTGATAAGGTACCACACCGGAGACTGATCTGGAAACTTGAAATGGTAGGAGGAGTGCATGGCAGTTTACTAAAATGGATGGAAGACTTTTGGTAGGAAGAGAAATGAGAACAATAATTAAGGACAGACCATCAGAATGGGGCTTGGTGGAGAGTGGAGTTCCACAGGGATCAGTGTTGGCACCAGTAATGTTCGCGGTCTACATAAATGACATGGTGGATGGGGTGTCCAGTTATGTGAGCCTATTTGCAGACGATGCAAAATTGTTAAGAAAAGTGAGATGTGACAAAGATTGCGAACTACTCCAGGAAGACTTGGACAGAATATGGAAATGGAGCTGTACATGGCAAATGGAGTTCAACACGACAAAATGCAAGAAAATAGAGTTTGGCAAGAGTGAAAGAAGAATCAGGAGTATGTACAAGATAGGAAATGAAGACATAAAACCAGTCATGAAGAAAAAGACCTTGGGGTGACAATTACCAATGACCTATCGCCAGAGAGACATATAAACAAAATAATTGGAGAAGTATTGAACTTATTGAGGAACATAAGAGTGGCGTTCGTATATTTAGATGAAGAAATGATGAAGAAAATAATTACTGCAATGATAAGACCAAGGCTTGAATATGCAACAATACAGTGGGCTCCGAACTTAAAGAAACACATAAGGAAACTAGAGAAAGTACAGAGGGCTGCAACAAAAATGGTGCCTGACTTAAGAGATTTGACTTATGAAGACAGACTGAAAAGAATGCAACTTCCGACCCTGGAAAACAGAAGAGAAAGGGAGACCTGATAGCAATATACAGAGTGATGATTGGCATGGAAAAATGGATAGGGAAGATCTGTGTATGTGGAATGAAAGAATGTCGAGAGGGCATGGGAAAAACTAAAATGGCCACTTATAGGAGACATGTGAAAAATATAGCTTCCTCATAGAAGGGTGGAAGCATGGAATAGTTTAGACGTGGAAGTGGTCAACGCAAGGAATATTCATGATTTTAAGAAAAGCTGGACATTAATAGATATGGAGACGGGACAGCACGAGCATAGCTCTTTTCCGTATGTTACAATTAGGTAAATACAATTAGGTAAATACACACACACACACACACACACACTCTCTCTCTCTCTCTCTCTCATCTTGAAGGGGAAATTGTACACTTCCAATGAGAGAGAGAGAGAGAGAGAGAGAGAGAGAGAGAGAGAGAGAGAGAGAGAGAGAGAGAGAGAGAGATAATTTCATCCCTTTTCATATCAAGTTTCAGGGAAATAACATTATCTATCTATCTATCTCTCTCTCTCTCTCTCTCTCACACACACAAACACACACGCACAGGCACACGCACACGTGATGGGGGAGACTGGCTGGGTGACCAGCAGGTGACCGAGGCAAATAACATTATATCTCTCTCTCTCACACACACAAACACACACGCACACGTAATGGGGAAGACTGGCTGGGTGACCTGCAGGCGACCGAAGTGAATTACACACGCTTTCATGTGCCAACCTGTTAGTTGATCTCTCTCTCTCTCTCTCTCTGACAAGTTACCTTCTACCATTTTATTACAAAATCGAAGATAATGAAAAAATTAACATGAAAGAATGATAGGTAATATTTTTTTTCACTTTCCGACTAATGTCTTTGCTTTCTTCAGTTTCTTCTTCTAAATATTCATTGTCACTGTCTTCAAACTTGGAAACACTGCTAAATACATATGTTCTGTCCTGCTCCATGGTGAGTTATGATCTGAGATCTTTCGCTCTTATCAGGATGTCTTTTAGCACTTATCATGGTGCTTTCCACCTGGCAGGTCGCTGGAGTTGCCAAGTGTCACCCGGAGAAAGGGAAAATAGCTTAGTTACCGCTAAATTTTAAGAGCTATAGTGACAACACTACATGTGGAAACATGCCAGACACTTCCACTCACCATCTGACTCGAGAAACCGCGCTTGGAGCCCAAAATTGAGGAGCGAAAATTCTTGATTATGGGTATGATCACCGTCGCTACGGACGCATCGATGCAATCGTATATATACGATTGCCGGTAGGAGAGGGTTAAAGAGGATGACCAAGACTCAGTAAGGAAAGCCAGAAGATCACCAGTAGAGCGACCTTGACGAAAGCCATATTGGCGATCAGATAGAAGATTGTGAAGTGACAGATGTTTGAGAATCTTTCTATTCAGGATAAATTAAAAAACTTTAGACAAGCAAGAGATTAAAGCTATAGGACGTTAGTTTGAGAGATTAGAACAGTCACACTTTTTAGGAACATGCTGAATGTAGGCAAACTTCCAGCAGGAAGGAAAGGTAGAAGTCGATAGATAAAGTTGAAGGAGTTTGGCCAGGCAAGGTGCAAGCACAGAAGCACAGTTTTTGAGAATAGGAGGGACCCCATCAGGGACATAAGCCTTCCGAGGGTTTAAGCCAGTGAGGCCATGGAAAACATCATTATGAAGAATTTCAATTGTAGACATGAAATAGTCAGAGGGAGGAGGAGAGGGAAGGACAAGCCCAGAATCACCCAAGGTGAAGTTGTGAGCAAAAGTTTGAGAGGAGTTCAGCTTTAGAGACGGAAGAGATGGCAGTGGTGCCATCAGGATGATAAAAAGGAGGGAAAGATGAAGAAGTGAAGTTATTGGAGATGTTTTTAACTAGATGCCAGAAGTCTCAAAGGGAGTTTGAGTTTGAAAGACTTTGACATTTTCTACTTATGAAGCACTGTTTGGCAAGTTGAAGAACAGACTTGGCATGATTCTGGGCAGAGATATAAAGTGCGTGAGATCCAGGAGATAGAATGCTCAAGCACCTTTTGTTGGCAACCTCTTTATCATGTATAGCACGAGAACAGGTGGAGTTAAACCAAGGTTTAGAAGGTTTAGGTTGAGAAAAAGAATGAGAAATGTATGCCTCCATGCCAGATATTATCACCTCTGTTATGCATTCCGCACAAAGAGATGGGTGTCTGACACGGAAGCAGTAGTCATTCCAGGGAAAATCAGCATAAATACCTCCTCAGGTCCCCCACACTGGCAGAACAAAACGCCAGAGGCAGCTTCA
The DNA here is from genome assembly GCF_017591435.1 of Portunus trituberculatus. Classification (NCBI taxonomy): domain Eukaryota; kingdom Metazoa; phylum Arthropoda; class Malacostraca; order Decapoda; family Portunidae; genus Portunus; species Portunus trituberculatus. The sequence goes on from NC_059295.1 coordinate 11,558,938, forward strand.
CTTTAGGGGATCCTGTGGAGGGATTGGAGAATTAGGACAAGATACAGAAATGAGATTGTGATCGGAGGAGCCCAATGGAGATGAAAGAGTGAGAGCATAAACAGAAAGATTAGAGGTGAGGAAGAGATCAGGAATGTTGGGCATGTCTCCAAGACAGTCAGGAATACAAGTAGGGTGTTGCACCAGTTGCTCTAGGTCATGGAGTATAGTAAAGTTGAAGGCTAGTTCACCAGGATCGTCAGTGAAGGGAGATGAAAACCAAAGCTGGTGGTGAACATTGAAATCTCCAAGAATGGATACCTCTGCAAAAGGGTAGAGGGACAGAATGTGCTCCACTTTGGAAGTTAAATAGTCGAAGAATTTACTATAGTCAGAGGAGTTAGGAGAGAGATAGACAGCACAGATGAATTTAGTTAGAGAGTGACTGTTGAGTCGAAGCCAGATGGTGTAAAACTGAAGATTCAAGAGCATGGGCGCAAGAGTAAGTACATAGACACAACATCCAGCTTTGGAACGAAAATGAGAACAGAGAAAGCAGGAGGGAACAGAGAAGGGGCTACTGTCAGTTGTCTCAGACAGCTGTGGTTTGGTGAGGAAAAGAAGATGAGGTTTAGTAAAGGAGAAGTGGTGTTCCACAGATTGAAAATTATATCTAAGGCTGCAAATGTTGCAGAAGTTAATGTAGAAAAAGTTGAGGGAGGTGTCAAGGCATTTGTGGTCGTCACTGAGAGAGCTGTCGTCCGACCTGGGGACATTTTTGGTCCCCTCCCCAGAAGGTAACTCCGAGGTATGGTTTGGAGTACCCATTTTTCTTTTAAATTTTGATTTTCAAGTGAAGGGTGTATGTGTGTTAAGTAGCATGTAGTTCTGTGCGAAGGAGAAGAGTTGTCTTTAGAGGGCAAGCTGTGACTGCCCCCTTGAGCTGTGAGACACAAAGGGAAACGTTCAGCGTGATCATAACTACCTTTAATGGAGGGTTAACAGCACCCCCTGAACTAGTGCTATTAGAACTCGCTGGGAGTAAGTTATCGTTTCGGTAGGTGTCTACTACCTCCTTCTCAAGAGTAGAATGTAAGAAAAGTACTAATTTTATTAAAAAATCTTATGAAAATCATAAGATATGCTATTATTCTACTTTTGTTATTATTTAACCTGTAATTTTTAATCAGTAACTCTGTAATCACAGCACATACAAGATTTTCTAAAACATCATGGTGGTCGCACGTGAAGCGTGGGGGCTTGTGGAGAGTGAGGAGACTGGCGAACGACTTCACTTGCTGTCCTCTAGCTCAGGTGCCATATGCTTCTATTCTACAGCCAATTAATTATTTTACCATTTTTTCTTCTGCAGAAGGCCATGTGCCTCTCCTTACTGGACAATTGGTTTCCAAACCATGAAAAGTTAATGAAACATACATGTAAATGAACAGAAAAACTTGCTATACTAATTTGTAATAATAGATACTTTAGATAACAGAGCTGTGGGTAAACAATTGAATGACCTGAATATGAAATCTTTTTAGTAGAGAAAGTACTTTGTCAGATTTAGTCTAACCTTCAGTACTCCCATGCAGAAGAACATCAAAGGTCTTGTCCTTTTCATCTTTCCTTACGTGTCGTATGTTCTTCCTGTGCCAGGCGTCACCCTGCAAAATAGAGGACCCAGTAACATTGTCTCATTTTTGTATTCTACTATACACTTCAGAGGTGGTATTATACCGCTTTTCAAGCTTAAGTAACAACTCCATACCATTTGTTACATGGTGTATTCTAACCTTATAGTCATTATATCTAATGTTTTTATATTACCAATAAAATAACTGACATGTACACTTCCCACTGTACACGAGATCTCATACATGGTAATTTTAAGTATTATTTCTATAGTACATTACTTAACTTCCTCTCATGCCCACACTCTTGAATCTTCCAAATTTTCCACCATCTGGCTTCGACTCAATAATCACTCTCTAAATTTATTTGTGCTGTCTCTCTCTCTCCCCTAACTCCTCCGACTATAGTAAATTCTTTGACTATTTAACTTCACACTACATGCGAGGTCTCATATATGGTAATTTTAGGCATTAGCTATTTCTATAGTACAGTACTTAACTTGCTCTCGTGCCCACGCTCTCAAATCTTCCGAATTTCCCACCATTTGGCTTACACTCAAAAGTCACTAACTAAATTTATCTATGCTATCTATCTCTCCCTTAACTCCTATGACTGTAGTAAATTCTTTGACTATTTAACTTCCAAAGTTGAGTACATTCTATCCCTTATCCTTTAGTGGAGATCTCCTTGGAGATATCAATGTTCACCACAAGCTTTGGCTTTCTTCTCCCTTCACTGACCTTTCTGGTAAACTAGCCTTCAACTATGTTATCCTCCATGACCTAGAGCAACTGGTGCAACACCCTATACGTAATCCTGACCGACTTGGAGATACACCCAACATTCTTGATCTTTTCCATACCTCTAATCCCTTTGCTTATGCTGTTGTCCTATCTTCTCTGTTGGGTTCCTCTCATCAGTACCTCATATCTGTATCTTGTCCTATTTTTCCAATCCCTCCTTAGGATTCCCAAAGTACAGATGCGCCTGGCATTTTGCCACTGCCAGTTGGGGGGGACCTGAAGATGTATTATGCTGATTTTCCCTGGAATGATTACCGTTTCCATGTCAGAGACCCGTCTCTGTGTGCTGAACGTATAGCAGAGGAGATAGTGTCTGGCATAAAGGGGTAGCTACATTCTTAATTTTCTATCTCAACCTAAATCTTCAAAACTTTAGTTTAACAAATCCTGTTCTCGTGCTATTCATGATAGAGAGGTTCCTCACAAAAGGTACTTGAGCCTTCCGTCACCCGAGTCCCATGCACTTCATATTTCTGCCCAGAATCATGCCAAGTCTGTTCCACAACTTGCCAATCACTCCTTCATGAATATAAGATGTCAAAATCTTTCAAACTCCCTTCGAGATTACAGGTATCTGGCCAAAAACATCTCCAATAACTTTACTTCTTCATCTTTTTCTCCTTATTTCATCCTTATGGCACCACTGCCATCACATCTTTCTCTAAACCAGAATTTTTTTTTCAAATCTTTGCTAACAAATCCATCTTGGATGATTCTAAGCTTATTCCTTCCTCTCCTTCTTCCTCTGACTATATTTTATGTCTACAATTATTAAAGTTCTTCATAATGATGTTTTCCATGCCCTTGCTAGCCTAAACCCTCAGAAAGCTTATGGACCTGATGGAGTCCCTCCTATCATTCTCAAAAACTGTGCTTCTGTGTTTGCACCTTGTCTGGCCATGCTCTTTCAACTATGTCTATTGACTTCTACCTTTTTTTCTTGCTGAAAGCTAGTTTGCCTACGTTTAGTCTGCTCCTAAAAAAGATGACCGTTCTAATTCTTCAACCTATTACCCTATAGCTTAAACTTCTTGCTTGTCTAAAGTTTTTAATCTATCCTTGAGAGGAAGATTCTCAAGCATCCGTCACTTCACAATCTTCTCTCTGATCACCAGTATGGCTTCTGTCAAGGCCTCTCTACTGGTGATATTCGGGGTTTCCCGAGTTTCGGTCTCTCTCTTTTAAATATTTTGGTAAAACTTTTGCTGTTGAATTACACATATCAAAAGCTTTTGATAGTCTGGCACAAAGCTTTGATTTCAATGACCTTAACCAAACTTCTTGCTCTATCCACTCTTACACTATTGATACCACCCTATCTTTTCATGTCTTTTCTGAGACAACCAACCCTTCAAGAAGTTAACAGATCATGCTGGGACACCACAGAACGACTGACTTTTTATTTTTCTAAGATTTCTGATTGTGGCAGAGAAAACTTACTAATGTTTGATGCCTCAAAAATTCAATTCTTCCATATATCAGCTTAACACAACCTTTCAAACAACTATCACCTCTTCTTCAATGAGACTCAGTTGTCCCCATTTTTTATGCTGAATATTCTTGGTCTGTCCTTCACTCATAATCTAAACTGGAAACTTCACATCTCATGTCTTTCTAAAACAGCTTCTATGGCGTTTTGATGCGTTTCCGCCAGTTTTTCTTGCCCCTTCAATTGTTAACACTGAACAAAGGCCTTACCCGTCCTTGTATGGAGTACTCTTGGCATGTTTGGGGTGGGTTCCACTCACACAGTTTTATTAGATAGGGCAGAATCAAAACTTTTCATCTAATCAACTCACCTCCTCTGACTGACTGTCTTTAGCCTCTTTTTCATCACCAAAAATGTTGCATTTCTTGCTATCTTTTATTGCTATTTTCATGCTAACTGCTCTCCTGATCTTGCTAACTGCATGCATGCCTACCCTCCTCCTGTGACCTTGCTGCACAAAGCTTTCTTCTTCCCCATATTCTGTCTAACTCTCTAATACAAGAGTTAACCAGTACTCTCAATCATTCATACCTTTTTTTTTTTTTTATTTATACTATGTGGGTTTTTCACAGGAATTTATGAGCTAAAGGGGATACTTTTTTGGGGTACCTCCTATCTCAAAGCCCACCCACTAGGAAACCGTTACCTTGAGTGAGAAAGCCCAACATACACGCAGATAGTGGACAGGAATCAAACCCGTGCGCTTGGAGACCCATCGGACCTCAAAGCACGCATGGTTCCACTGTACCACCTCTTTGCTTCTGTGTGTCCATCATCTTACAATATGACTTATTTCAGACTGCCATCCTCCACTGCGTCACAACAGCTCAGCGAGGCGACGAGACACTCTGCTATCACTTGTGCCTAATGAGGATTTGGAAATGATGCCAGCATGTACCAATCCCTTCTCTGAGCCTTGCACACCTAGCCCTTAGTAGTAGACAAATAATACTACAGAAATAGAGGTTGCTAGCAGTGTATAACTTCTCCCACTGCAAGGGAATCTCGTAAAAGCTTGCACACTTTCAGCAGAAAGAACCTGAGTGGTGGACTGCTATGAAATATAGTGTTGGGGATCTTGTAGAGCGTCATACTCCCCGGTGAGCAGACAATATATATATATATATATATATATATATATATATATATATATATATATATATATATATATATATATATATATATATATATATATATATATATATATATATATATATATATATATATATATATATATATATATATATATATATATATATATATATATATATATATATATATATATATATATATATATATATATATATATATATATATATATATATATATATATATATATATATATATATATATATATATATATATATATATATATATATATATATATATATATATATATATATATATATATATATATATATATATATATATATATATATATATATATATATATATATATATATATATATATATATATATATATATATATATATATATATATATATAAAGTCCCGGTTACATCAGTCTCGAGTTACGTCAAACTCGTAGTTACGTCAGTCCACTATAAGGCAATTTAAGATTAAAAAAATAAAAAATTTATAAATCGTAAAGTGCGGGATTTATTGTTATTGTTGGTGGTTGCCCGCCACACCGCCCGCCTCACGCTTGAATACAATAACACCCTGCCTCACTTCCACCACACCGTCGCCCCTGGCAAGAGTGTTATCCTACTTCTGCGTTTACTGACTCAAGTTCTTAGTATCTTGCTCAATGGCACCAAAGAGAAAACTTCTTAAGTGACAGCAGTGATGGTAAGAAAAGGAAAACCATTATGCTACAAGAAAAAGAGGACATAATTAAAAGACATAAGAAGGGAGGCAGCAGCTGTGTGTGAGGGAGGGAAGAAGAAAATGGGAAGCCCGTTACCATGACAACGGGGAGGTTGACGACCTTGAGAGCTCGCACACCCATCACAACAATAACAACTCCAGAGCCTTCGCCTGGGCCACACGACACTCGCAGCTGACTTGCACCGTCTGCTGATCCCTATTGCCCTTTCCTATTGCATTTCCTGCCCCGCTGCCCACGCTTCTACTCCCACCGCACTGCACTATGCTCCCAGCTGTCCGCCCTGTGGGCGTCACAACATTCGACCTGCCCACCCTCCTGGCGGCCTCAGGCGTCCACCCCTCTAGGCAACCTACAGTCCTTCGCGTTCGTGGCCCTAATCAACAACAAAAACAAGCTTGTGTTTCATATTCCTACATAGTTGTAAATAATATAACAATATAACCTTTAACTTACCTGAATGACCATAAACAATGATTGGTTGAAAACTCGATAATATGCTTTGAAATGTACGGAAACTCGAGTTATGTACAAAATCGACTTACGTCATGTTCAGGAACGTAACTCTGACGTAAACCGAGACCTTACTGTATATATATATATATATATATATATATATATATATATATATATATATATATATATATATATATATATATATATATATATATATATATATATATATATATATATATATATATATATATATATATATATATATATATATATATATATATATATATATATATATATATATATATATATATATATATATATATATATATATATATATATATATATATATATATATATATATATATATATATATATATATATATATATATATATATATATATATATATATATATATATATATATATATATATATATATATATATATATATATATATATATATATATATATATATATATATATATATATATATATATATATATATATATATATGATTGATTGATTGATTGACACATTTATTGTTGAATAAATAAATAATTACAACAAAGGAGGAGGATGGGCCTTGCCACCCACCCCCTGGGCAAAGACTTAAGGTTAAAGTATCAGAAAAATAACTCTGGACAGTATACACAACAAGAATACAAGTATTTCAATAAATAAATACACATATTGCACACCTTATTGCCTAAGACATCCTAGAGTCTGGGAGCAAACTGAGGATATTCCCTGAGTATATCCCTGAGGATGGCAGAGTCTAGGAGATGGTCAATGAGGCTGTACAAGTCATGCTGACCTTGTGGCATAAATTTAGCAATGAGAGGACATTTCATGATATAGTGATGCAAAGTGTGTCCCCTTGGTGTAGAACACAGCACACACCAGGAGAAGCACTGACTTCCCAAAAGTATTTGTAGCCTAATCTGAGCCTCATTGCCACCCTGTCGTGTGATGCAGTGTGTCTCCCATGAAGTGAAGACTAATGCTACTGCCCCTATGGCAACATAGCTCCAACTGATCACTAATGCTACTATGTACAAAGTCTTTAATGCTACTCTTAACATAACCCAGAGTGTGCTCAGTGCCAGGGTCCACTGTGTCATCTTGTAGAGCACACTGAGCAAGGTGGTCTGCTTTTTCATTTAACGGGATACCCACATGCGAGGGTATCCAGATGAAATGGACCGTGGCACCGGCACCTTCTAGGGCGTGGATGAGATCAAGACACTTATTAACTAGATCACAGTCCATGGGGGAGGTGGATTAAAGGGAGTACAATGCAGCCTGACTGTCAATAAAGAAATATACATTCTTATGGAGAGGCACCACAATGTGGAGCGCCTCCAGTACAGCATAAAGTTCTGCTCTAGTGGAAGACATGGGTGCAGGGAGCTGCCTGGAAACCTCAGTGTCAGTGTAGAGACTGGCAGAGATGTAGTCACGAATGAACAGTCCACATCCAGACCTGCTGCCATTGACTGACCCATCACAATAAACATGAATAGCCTGAACGTGTGAGTACTTGGACAATTTAGTCATGAACATGTCTTGCAGCACATGAGGGAGCCAGTCCCTCTTGGGCTGATGCAGTGAGTGAATATCAACACTGACACGGTGAGAGTTGCAGGCGGGTTGCAGCGGTGACATAAAAACGTTAATAGAAGCCCCGGCTACACCTACACTTGTCAGTACTCTCAAGATCTTCCTGAGGTATGGTGTTGTAGGAGTGCGAGGATCATGATACAGGGGGGGTCAGTGATCCCTTTAAAGAGTCAGAACCCGTGCATAGCATCCGACTAATTGTGCGACAAGTCATTTCCTGTACCCTACACATAATACTCGGCAGGTGCAGTTCGGCTCTGAGGACTTCAATCCATGCAGTCCTGGGGCATCCCAAGATTATCCGCATGGCTTCATTCTGTACAAGCTCCAGAGGACGGACTTGGGTGGCACTAAACTGTATTAAAACAGGGGCGGCATAATCAATAAGGGACCGTATGACAGATATATAGAACATTCTTAGGACTGGAATGCTTGCCCCCAGGCCCCTGTTGGCCAGCAGCCGAATTGGTGCTAGCCGTGGCAGACAGAGGTCTCGGACATAGTGGACAGCTTGAAGAGACTTCCTAAAGCTCATCTGAACACCCAAGTACTTGTGTATGTGAACTCTAGGGATGGAAATGTTATTTACAGTGGGCAGCCGAGAGACCTTCCCTTTAGCTTGAAATTTTGTTTTACATTCATTAATCATTAGTCCCAATTGGACACACAATGCTGCCAGTTGTGACAAAGCAACCTGGAGAATCCTGGGTGTGGGGCATTGGAGGAGTATATCATCAGCTATTGCTGCTGTGGTAGACGGCTACTGTTCTTCTCCTAAACCTATTAATAGTGGTGTTCCTCAGGGTTCTGTCCTGTCATCCACTCTCTTTCTATTATTCATTAATGACCTTAACCAAACTTCTTGCCCTATCCACTCCTACGCTGATGATACCACCCTACATCTTCCCATGTTCTTTCAGAGACGTCCAACCCTTCAGGAAATCAACACATCACGCGGGGACGCCATAGAACGCTTGACTTCTGATCTTTCTAAGATTTCCGATTGGGGTAGAGAAAATCTAGTAGTTTTCAATGCCTCAAAAACCCAATTCCTCCATCTATCAACTCGACACAACCTTCCAGACAACTATCCCCTCTTCTTCAATGACACTCAACTGTCTCCCTCTTCCACAATGAATATCCTCAGTCTGTCCTTTGCTTATAATCTTAACTGGAAACTTCACATCTCATCTCTTGCTAAAACAGCTTCTATGAAGTTAGGTGTTCTGAGGCGTCTCCGACAGTTTTCTCACCCCTCCAACTGCTTACTCTGTATAAGGGCCTTATCCGTCCCTGTATGGAGTACTCTTCGCATGTTTGAGGGGGTTCCAGTCACACAGCTTTGCTTGATAGGGTGGAATCGAAAGCTCTTCGTCTCATCAACTCCCCTCCTCTGACTAACTGTCTTCAGGCTCTTTCTCACCGCCGAAATGTTGCGTCCCTTTCTATATTTTATCGCTATTTTCATGGTAACTGTTCTACTGATCTTGCTAACTGCATGCCTCCCCTCCACCTGCAGCCACGCTGCACAAGGCTTTCTTCATCCTCTCATCCCTATTCTGTCCAACTCCCTAATGCAAGAGTTAACCAGTACGCTCAATCATTCATCCCCTTCACTGGTAAACTCTGGAACTCCCTCCCTGCATCTGTATTTACAAATTCCTACAACTTGTCTTCTTTTAAGAGGGAGGTATCGAGGCATTTGCTCCCCTAATTCTTGCTGACGGTTTTGGCACTTTTTGAAGTCTTTGGAGAGCCAGCGCTCAAGTGGGCCTTTTTCTAACTTTCTTTTTTTTTGCCCTTGGCTGGCCCTCTTCCCTACGTTATAAAAAAAAATAATAAAAAAAATAAATAAATAAAATAAATAAATAAAAAAAAAGGATCTGGGTGCCCTGCAGAAAGAAACAGCATGCAATTTTATCCATTAAAACATTGAAAAACATTGGACTAAAAACTCCACCCTGTGGTGTTCCAAGCTCAAAAACTTCCTCAGAGGAGACTGCACCTTGAAACCAAATCTGTGCTGTTCTATTGTACAAATAGTCCCTGATCCATCCTAATAATCTACCTTTGACACCTTTGAAAATGAGTTCCTCCATAATAACATCTTTGTTGGCCTTGTCGAAGGCACCCTTGAGATCAACGAAAGCTCTGCAGGTAGCATCCTTATTTATAAGACACTCAACAAAACAATGACTTGTAGAGTGACCTTTTAGGAAGCCATGTACATTGCCAGAGAGTACATGGCCCACCTTGTATTTAAGTCTGTTCAATATTACCTGTTCCATTATCTTACACAGACAGCTGGTGAGAGAAATAAGGCGAAAGGTGCCATCACCTTTGGGTATTGGGATGACGATGGCTGTATATATATATATATATATATATATATATATATATATATATATATATATATATATATATATATATATATATATATATATATATATATATATATATATATATATATATATATATATATATATATATATATATATATATATATATATATATATATATATATATATATATATATATATATATATATATATATATATATATATATATATATATATATATATATATATATATATATATATATATATATATATATATATATATATATATATATATATATATATATATATATATATATATATATATATATATATGGTTTCATGTCAACTGAACCAGTACCCATTTGAACCAGTGCAAACTGAACCAGTAGTACTACTTGAACCAGTACTATTTCAGCCAGTAACCATCTGAACCAGTGGTAATCTGAACCAGTGCAAACTGAACCAGTAGTACTTGAACCAGTAATATTTCAGCCAGTGACCGTGTAATACAATTTAACACTTTTTCGAAGGCCAATGGTAATGTACTCCGTTGTGTAACCCTTTCATTACAGGTGTAACTCGTTTATGTTAACATCCTCCCTGCACCAGCTTAAACCACGCGCTGGTTTAGATCACCACTGGTTCAGATGGTCACTGGTTGAAATAGTACTGGTTCAGATCACCACTGGTTAAGATGGTCACTGGCTGAAATAGTACTGGTTCAGTTTGCACTGGTTCAGATCACCACTGGTTCAGATGGTCACTGGTTGAAATAGTACTGGTTCAGTTTGCACTGGTTCAGGTTGCACTGGTTCAGATCACCACTGGTTCAGATGGTCACTGGCTGAAATAGTATTGGTTCAAGTACTACTGGTTCAGTTTGCACTGGTCCAGATCACCACTGGTTCAGATGGTCACTGGCTGAAATAGTACTGGTTCAAGTAGTTTGCACTGGTTCACCTTGTACTGGTTCAGATCACCACTGGTTCAGATGGTCACTGGCTGAAATAGTACTGGTTCAGTTTACACTGGTTCAGATGGTTACTGGTTCAAATGACCACTGGTTCACTTGACTACTGGTTCAGTTGACCACTGGTTCAGTTGACCACTGGTTCAGTTGGCACTGGTTCAGTTGACCGGCAACTTATATATATATATATATATATATATATATATATATATATATATATATATATATATATATATATATATATATATATATATATATATATACATATATACATACATACATACATATACATACATACATACATATATACATACATACATACATATATACATACATTCATACATATATACATACATTCATATATATATACTGTGTATATATATATATATATATATATATATATATATATATATATATATATATATATATATATATATATATATATATATTAATTGAACGAAACATAATTCGTAAATTCATACTTGAAAATTAGAATAACAATAACTGTGTAACACTTCTGAAACACGTATATACTAAGTATTACATAATCTTGTATACATACTTTAATACTCTGTGATAGCATATATACATACTCACATACACTTTGTGATACTTGGGTCCTCTGAATCCAGGATAGGAATCTGTCGCTGAGAAGAAAGAAAAAAAAAAAAAAGTAGAAAATATTGGACTTTTATTATTACTTGAAATGTCTTCAATGTTTAAAACGCAAACTTATCTTCCATGTTTAAAACGCTATCTTATCTTATTCTTCTTTGTACTGTAGAGCTTCCTTTATTCATTAAAAATTTCATTAACTAGATAAAATGGCAATTAATGAAAAAGTGTTAGGTTCAGGAAATACGAGTCTCAAGATATGAAATCCCTGGCTGGTGTCAAGTGGGTTGCGGACAGGTGTACTCTCCTCCATTTTTATTGTATTTATATCCAGAGTCGCTTGGACTACGCATGTGAGATTTATGGAGCGGCCTCACAATCACTTCTCCATAAATTGAATGTCATACAAAATTCAGCCCTTCGTATTGCACTGGGAGCATGTAAGTCCTCCCCAGTTTGTGCCCTTCAGGCAGAGGCTTCCCTCCCCTCCCTGTCACACAGACGCTCCACCTTCCTTGTCCGGACCTACACCAAGCTTACCTCCTCCCCTAGATGTCATGCCTTCCACTCCCTTCTCCTGCGGCACGGCAGGGAGCCACTTTATGGCCCCTTGCCCTATAAAGCCCACACACCCTTTGTAGATAGAGCCCTCTCCTTCTTTGCAACTCTCCGGGTGACTCCCCCCCTTTCCTCATCCTCGAAAAAACTTCTCTGGGCCCTTGGTACTCTCTCTCTTCCTCAGTCTCACTGTCCCTACATACACCCACACAATGGTTCAAAGCTGGCTGCCCAGTGCAGGGCAGAACTCTACCGCTTTACAGTACACCTCACTGGAACACATTAGACAGGACACAAGACATCACTGGTGGACCTACTCCCCCAACCGGGCGCTGGACACGGCAATCACCAGACTCAGGATTGGCCACACCCGCCTCAATGCCCACCTACACAGGCTGGGCATGACTGACTCCCCACCCAACTGCCCCTGGTGCCCTACCCAGCCTGACACCCCAGAACACCTGCTGCTGCACTGCCCTCGTCACCACTCACACCGTGTGGCCCTCCTCCACTCACTGTTTACAGTTGACCCTCACAGGCTAACACTGACTGACCTGGGTGGCTGCACAAATAAAAAGCAGGCTTTCAAGACACTCAACCTCACCAGGACCTTCCTACCCAAAACAAATCAACTCCACCGCATTTAGCCTGACCACATCACCTCCGCACCCCGGACCTTTGGAGCACTAGAGGCTGTGACAGCCTGCACGGCCCCAATAAACACCCAAGAAGAAAGAGCAATATGGGCATGCAGAAACTCTACGGAAATTTCCCATAGTTTATCAAGTTTTATCAACCTATAGTTCTTTGTAGCATAAAAACTGTTTGGCTATTTTATTGCCAGTAATATACTGCACGAACACAAGTAACTGTGCTTGTCCTCCAACATCGATAAGTTGACTCATCTACTTGTAAAGCATACATTCCTTTTTCTTTTACAAGTTCACAGACACTTCTTTCAATATCAGATGACATCTTGATTTGCCTACTAATAGTATTATCAGAGAGGATTTTTTTTACTTCCTTTTCAGCTTCAGCTCCAAACATTGTTTTTATTGTAGCACAGCATGATGGAAGAAAGACATGCAACAATTGTATGGGGCTTCATAGTTTTGGCAATTAATTCTGCTACTAAATAGCTTGCTTCTTGAGCCTTCTCTGCTACCTTAACTTTATTCTCAAACCTGCACTTTTTTGTTTGTTATAATTTGAGTCTCTTGAAATAAACCAGGGATTTATCAGAAAGATAACTGTGTTTTGTTGTTAGATGTCTTTTCATTTTGCTAGGAACTTGTAATGGCCTCATTTGATAGTTCAATACCACACAACACATTTTGGCTTAGGACAAGGTCATCATCACACCATGTGAACCGTAGTGTTATGTAGGTAGTTGTTCTGATATGAGCAACATGGCTTACTTTTGCTAGCAATTGCCATTGTCTTCATTAGGTCTACACTTAGGACAACAGAATCAGGCTCATTATCAACCATCACATCATTCCATTAGCCTCCTCATCACATTTATGCTCTTTATGATGAATTTACCCATTTTTCTCTGGTTTTGAAAAAATATGGCTATGACAACCAAAAGAGTAACTTCCTCCAGTCACGGTCAAGGCCACACTGACACATACTAGAGAGTGGGGAGTGGTCCGAGTGGCTGGGAGCAGACTGCTTACAGATGCGTAATGGACACGTACTGGACTAGTCTGTCATTTGCAGTACAAGTATTATTCTTTTCCTCCTGCATAGAAACCTCCACAAAATTCTTTGTAGGGCTTATGCATGGATACTCATCTGGCACTAATTCTAAGAGTGGCAGCAATAGCAATGCAACTCAATTTGTGCTGCCTTTGACTGAATAATATATAAGTATAGTGATTAATTTCTGAAGAAACAATGATTACAAGATTATACCAAAGTAATTTGGGTTTCTCCAAGAATAACATTGAACCATAGCTAGGATATCATATATAAGTTTAGCATTCAAATGTATACATTAGTTATATGTTACTAGTATGTGAAATATATTTGATGATATAAAATGCAAAAAGATGTCTTTAATATAAAATGTTGTAGAATTTTATTTAAACATACATAAGCATCCACAATCATATGTTTCTACATTATGCAGTAAAAGTTTCCTCAAGACTATTGTTTATATACATATGTCAAGCTTAAGAAGCTGAAGAAGCACTTTGTAAATGCTCTTTTAGTGCTAGATGTGAAGAGAAAGATGCAGGTACTGTCTTAAAATTCACTTGTCGTATCTTACTATTTTTTTTTCAACCCAAGGTCATCAAGGTAAGCAAGTTTTATAAAGGCCCCCTTTCTTTTAACATGTATATTAATTTCTAGGAAGGAAATCCAAAACTGGCCAGTACAGGGAAGCATGCAAGACTAAGCTTGATTGACACTTAGCAGTGGAATAGCTAGTGTTTTTTTGCCATCTTGGGTGGCCCACAGCCTTCAAGTTTTCATCCCTTCACAGATGTAATACAATATTATAATGCACATTAACCCCTTAAATTATCTATCTATCTATCTATCTATCTATCTATCTATCTATCTATCTATCTATATATATATATATATATATATATATATATATATATATATATATATATATATATATATATATATACATACAGGCAACCCCCACTTAACGAACGGGTTACGTTCCCAAAAAAACCTTCGTTGCGTGAATTTTCGTTAAGTGAACCAATTATAATAAGTTTGACCCCTGACTTGAACTTCCATTGAGAGTAAACAAAATGAGAGTGCATCATAGTACAGTAAAAGGTTTAATGAAAGTAAAACTTATGAAGTTAGACATTTAAGCAGTTTAAGACTAAATCATGATAATGTACACTAATGTATGTATGTAAGTAACTTTATAATGTCGATGATCTTAAATTTATGAAGGGAGGGAGAGTGGAGCAGGAAAGACGGTAGCTGGCAACCTGTGGAATGTAAACAAACAACGCATCATTGTACCGCATACAAAACTTATGTACCACATTTCCACAAGGCTTTCCATTTTATCCATGGTAGAGTCATGAGCTCGGGTGGTTCTTTTTAGCTTGCAAGGAAGATATGGTCTCACCAGCCTTCTTAATAAAGTCTGCTGACTTGAAAATAGTAGAGACAGTAGATGGAGTCAAGCCATGGTGGCGAACAATGCTATTAGTTTTCTCGCCTCTCTCGTGTCTGTGAATAATATCCAGCTTCACTTTGAGAGTAAGAGACTTCCTGGTCTTAGCAACGCTAGGCAACATTGCAGGGCATTTTGGTGGTATGTAGAGCAAGGGAAGATGAGCTGCTGCTGATGCTGTTATTGTTTTGAATTATGGGGAGTGAGTGGTGTGCGTTTTGTCCACGAGAGGTGCTGGTGTATTCAAAAAGCCTGTCGGCTTGCGTGATACAGCAGGGCTTTCAAACTTGAAAAAAATTACCTGGATAAAATTTCGTTAAAATGAGTTTGGTGTTCATTATACGAGCAGATGGTAGTAAAAGGAAATGTTCATTGTAGCAAAATTTCGTTGTGTGAACGTTCGTTAATCGGGGGTTGCCTGTATATACATATATTCAGATCAAATTAGCTGTTTTTTGACTGGAAATTGAATTTAATCCTTCAAAAGGAAAAATTTAGTAATTGGTTATTAATGGTTCTCTTTGAATAAATATAATAATTTTAGAATTATCAGCTCTTCCTACCCCAAGAAATCTTAATTCTTTTCTGTTAGTAAAATCAATAACATTGTCAAAATTTATTTCATCTTTTTAAGTTGTCTCTCAATAGACAACATTCCAAGATTCCTTAACTATAGTCCGTTCATCCAAAATCCAGGCCGAAACTGCTAGTTGTTGGCAGCCCTACCCACCCGCCACTAAACCTTCCGACATAAATTTTCTTCAAGTACATTTATTTTTCTTCACTTAACTCAATAGATATACAAGTTTATAGCTTGAAGAAAAATAAATGTACTTGAAGAAAATTTAAGTGTCGGGAAGGTTTAGTGGCGGCGGGGGTCGGCAGGGCTGCCAACCGAACTAGCAGTTTCGGCCTGGATTCTTTGGATGAACGGACTATAATTCTTATTAGTTTTAGTTTAGAAAAAACTCCTCTCTCACACAGCAACATTGATAGCAATTGTGAGAAAAATTGTTGAGGAATTATCTCTCCCTTGTAAGATGTGCATAAAATAATTCATAATGCACTGAGAGGTGTCTGTACACATCTAAGCCTGGGTTTATCAATCTGGGATTAGGTCTAATTCTCAATAGCATGCACTGGCTTAATAATATAAAACTGACAAAAGTGAGAGACTGAATTATGTCAATTACATTTATTTCAGTTATACAATGAACCAAAAGTGCAGCCCAGGGCTGACCTCCTGCTCAATCCCTCTCAGTTACAGCACTGACACTTAGTAAAATGTATGACATGTTTCTTCTAATTAGTTTTAATTACTCAACATGTATCCATTAGTATCCTTTTCAGACACCTTAGGTGGCATTTAAAATGTAAGTATACAGGAAAAAGAGGAAACAAGACATTTAGATTTACTGTAATCATATAGTCTTCTACTAGACAATCACTGCATCTTGCAAGCCTTCTTCTACACTACATTTAGAAACACTTCCGCCATCAGCCATTCCTCAGCCAAACACATGTTTTACGTTATCCTAATACATTCTCTTCTCCTTTCAGTACTTCTGCATCAATTTTTCTTATGTGGTCATCTCTTGTACTTGAAAAATGTCTAGGTTATGCAAGATGGAAATGTGATTAACTTTTTACTATTACTGGAATTATGTGATGACAATGTATATATAATGGAAATGGCATGTCACTAACACAGATAAACTGATAGCACATTTATAATATATATATATATATATATATATATATATATATATATATATATATATATATATATATATATATATATATATATATATATTCTCTGTCTATCCTTCAACAAATTTTAGTATATAGATTATAAGAGGATCTTTATACGTACATACAATTAATTCAATGTATGTAAATACAAGAAAAAGCAGTGATGCCCTGTCCAGGTGTAAGATGGAGCAGGACTTGTTTACATAAATCATGTAGAGTAGAGAGAGACACAGTCAGCCATGGGCTCATCACTACCAATGGAGTCCCAGTCATCTGTATCAGACTCTGAGGATACATTATCTTCTACTCCAGCTCCCGTCATGGCTACTCTGGCATAATCATCTGTGTCAATGCTCTTGCAAAAGTGTATTGCATATTTCAGCTTTTCTCGAAGCACAGCCTGTAAAGAAAAACACTTGTAAGAAAACTAAAAAAATGATAAAGTGGAATAATAATAAAAGGAAAAATATCACTAAATAATCAAATGCCAAGATCTTAAGAGTAAAGTCTTTAAAAATAATTTAAAAATTACCCATATGACTATTATAGTTCAAACATACAGCCTGCAAGATCTATTTAAAAAAAACCTTACAACATTTAATCAAGAAATGTTGACAGTACTGACAAGAACCATGAAAGTTTTGATTATAAATGGGTATTTCTTTTCAGTGTCATAATTCTTGAATTACGTAACCTATAATTATGAAATACAGTGATAAGAAAATTTTAAGATTTAGTCTAAATTCCATGAAAAGCTGAACCTACTATTATTTTGAAAGTAAAATAAACAGATATCACTGAGTTCTCAAAGTGTGAATATTAGTGTTTACACATCCAGAGATTTTTTTTTATTTTTTATTTTTGTTGGATGAATACTGAAACTTACTTGAATATTGTATGATTATTATATGCAGAAGAAACAAACTTGAATAAAAGATCTTGAAATCATCAAGATATTTCTCTAAAGTAGGGGGATCTGTAAATCACTGATTTCAGAAGATTCACAGCAGCCTCCTTCATGTAACTAACCTTGCATGAATACCGTGGCATCTTGAGCAAGAAGAAACATGTGTATGATTCTGGTAGAAAATGGTCTGGAGGTGTATATTTGTCCAACACCTGAAAGGGAAAGAGGTTTTGCTTAGCAGATATAAGAATTAACAAAAAAATCTTACATATCTGGGAAATCATGATTAACATCAACAAATCTGGGCTACAAAATCTGCTGGTACTCAAATCTGATTAATTTCTTTTGTTTCTTTTGGAGGCTTATATGGTTGAGTTCTTATATTTGTGGAAGCTTAGTTGGGTAGCCCTAACCTGTTGTAGTGCAGGAAGATCTTTAGAATGAACCTCCCAAAAAGTCACCTTCCAATATGGGTTAACAGGATGAATATAAGTATTCTTCACCAGCAGTGATGGCTCGTAGCTAAAATTAGTGGGGGCTCTGCTCCAAAAAATTTCTAGCCCCTTTTAATATTTTGTAAAAGGAAACTTGATAGTATCCTAAAAGAACAAAAAATCAAAATTTTTTAAAATTACTATAATCTCAACAGTCACAATTCAATCTTAATCCATTCATTTAAAAATTAAATCCATTATTCTTGTTTTAATTTGTGAGAAAAGATCAATAATTTTCTCCTTGGTAAACGTTTTTTAATACAAAACACTCAGAGTCAAAAAATAAATACTATCTTCCACCAGCATGCTAAGGTCGCCACTGCAGGAATGACAGTGCTCCCTTGCCCTCACAGCCCCGTGTATTTACTTAGTAGTATTGTACAGGGTTCGAGTGGGGCTCATAGTGTCCCGTCTCCATATCTCCAATTTTTCCTAAGTTATGCACATTATGTGCTGTAACAACTTCATTATTCGATGCATTCCATTTCTCCACCATTCTGTGTGGAGAGCTGTATTTTCCAACATCCTTCACACACTGCCTCATCCTGATTTTCTTTACATTACCTCTTGTCCTTCCATCTTCTTCTGTCAACAGCACTAGGTCTTCCTTGTCTATCTTTTCATTGCCATTGACTATCTTATATATTGTTATTAGATCTCTTCATTCTCTTCTATCTTGTAAGGCTGGTAGTCCCATTTCCTTCAGCCACTCTTCATATGTTAATTAAGTCTTTTAGTTCCGCACCATCTTTGAAGCAATCTTCTGTATCTGTTCAATCTTCTTATATCTTTTATGGAGCTCAGAGACCACAACACAGCTGTATATTTTAGCTTTGGACGTATCATGCTTATGATGATTTTTTCATCATATCTTTAGCCATGAATTGAAATGCCACTCTTATATTAGTCAACATTTTATATGATATACCAAACATCTTGCTTATATGTTTTTCAGGATTCAGATTTTCCAGTATAATCACTCCCAGATCTTATTCTCTTTAGTCTTCATTATTTGTTCCTCTCCCATCAAATAGTCCCATACCAGTCTTCTTTCGCTCTTTCCTAGCTCCATTACGTGACATTTCTTGGCACTGAACTCGAATTTCCACTTCTTACTCCACTCATAGATCTTGTTTGTATCTTCCTGTAACAACAAACAGTCCTCTTGGGTTTTGATAACTCTTAGTAACTTTGCATTATCAGCAAATATATTAATATAACTTTATCCCATTGTAAATGTTATTTATATGGGTTTGAATCCTGTCCACAGTCTGAGTGTAGGTTGGGCTTCCTCACTTGGGGCAACGGTTTCCTAGTGGGTGGGCTTTTGAGATAGGAGGTACCCCAAAAAGTATCCCCTTTAGCTCATAAATTTCCGTGAAAAGCCCTCATGGTAAAAAAAAAAAAAATAATAAATAAATAAATAAAAAAAAAAATAAAAATAAAAAAAACCTCCTATGTTCTCTAGTTTTCAAAGTAGTCTTCCATGAAGGACTTTATCAAAAGCCTTTTGTATGTCCAGGTATACTGTGTCCACCCATGCATTTCTGTCATCCAGTCCTATTACTCTCAAGTAGAAGCTTAATAAATTTGACACACATGAACATTCTGTCCTGAATACAAATTGTCTGGTTGTTATGACTTCTTGTTCTTCCAGATGTTTAACCTATTTTTCTTTGATAATTATTTCACACAACTTTCCCATAATGCTTGTAAGTGACACTGGTGTGTAATTCAATGGCTCAGTTGCCTTTCCCCCTTTAAATATCGGTATTACATTGGCTCTTTTTCATTTTAGTGGAACTTTCCCTTCATTTAGTGAATTTGTAATTATATCCCAAATTGGATCCAGTAGTTGCTCTTTACATTCTTTTAGCACCCAGCCTGAAACACCATCTAGCCCCATTGCTTTTCTGACATCCAAATTATCCAATAATTTTCTAATATTTTCTTTGTGCACTGGTATTTCCTGTAATCCTTGGCAATGCAATGTCCTTTTTGGTTCCATAAGATCTTCTACAGTGAACACCATTCTGAAGCTCTCATTCATTATTTCACACATTTCCTTCTCTGTTTGGTATGTCTTCCCTCCTTTAATTATTTTTTCTATTGTTTCCTTGTTCTTCAATTTGCCATTTATTAATTTGTAGAAAAGCTTGGGTTCATCTTTTCTTTTACTAACCACATCTTTCTCAAAGTTTCTTTCTTTCTCTCTCTGTACTCTAATATATTAATTTCTCTTATCATTATACTGCTGTCTGTTCTCTGCTTTATGAGTTTCTTCCAAGCATTACCTTTTTTTTTTTTTCGCTTCTGTGCATCTAGCATTGTACCAAGTGTGAATTTTTTCTTAACACTATAACATAACATAACATAACATAAATAATAGGATAACAAAGGGCCACCAGGGCCCATCTAGGTTATCCTGTATCAGTCGCACAGCGACCTCGTCATCAGTACTTAAAGATACACTTACAAGTACACAATACATTATATACCAATTCTAAATATTTGGCCCATTAACAGGGCTAAGTCCTGCAACAAAATCCTCTACAATCTGTGATCCCCATACATGGGGATCATGTCTTGTTTAACTATAGTAAATTTCTTATAAAAACTATCATACAGTGCTATACATAATTATAAATCTAATAAATTTAAGTGCTTATCTAGTCTGTTTTTAAACATTGTCAAACTAGTGCTATTTACAACCCTCTCTGGCAATGCATTCCAGAAGTCTACCACCCTATGACTAAAGAAATATTTTCTTATATCTAACCTGCAGCCTTGCTTTCTAATCTTCCTGCCATGATTTATAGTCCTATTTCCCTCCTCTAAGGTAAAGAAAGATCTCACATCTATGTAGTTTGTATCTGAGAACATTTTAAATAACTCTATCATATCCCTCTTATACATCTCCTCTCAAATGAAAACATGTTTAATTCCTTTAATCTATCTCTATACTCCAGGCACTTTAATGCTGGTATCATCCTAGTTGCTCTTCTCTGAACTGCTTCTAACATGTTGATATCCTGCCTATAATGGGGTGACCAGGCCTGTATGCAATACTCTAAATGGGGCCTAACATAGGAATTATATAAGCTACGCACCACTTCCTTACTTTTATAACTAACATTTCTATTTATAAAACCCAGGATCCTATTTGCCCTATTTCTTGCTTCTAAACATTGCTTTGAAAATTTCATAGTCCTGTCTATCACTACTCCTAAATCCTTTCCTTCCTCTACTGCCTCTAGCCAACATCCCTCCATCTCATAGCTAAAGTTTGTGTTGTCTTTACCTAAATGCATAACCTGACACTTTTAGAATTAAACTCCATCTGCCACCTGTCTGCCCATGCTATCAGCCTGTCCAGGTCTCGTTGTATTCTGTAATTGTCCTTTTCACCCTGTACTGCACATGCTATCTTAGTATCATCTGCAAACTTTGATACTTTGCTACTAATTCCTATATCTAAATCGTTAATGTACACCAAGAAAAGAAGAGGTCCTAGCACTGATCCTTGGGGTACCCACTAACCACTTCCTTCCACTCAGACATTGCCCCATTTAATACTACTCTCTGTTTCCTATCAGAAAGCCATTCACTAATCCAATCAACTAACCTACCCCCTATCCCATGTAGTCTCAATTTGTACACTAGCCTCCTATGCGGTACCTTATCAAACGCCTTGCTAAAATCTAGATATATAACATCTATGCTATTTCCATCATCTAACTCCTTGGTAATATATTCTAAGATATCGAGCAAATTTGTAAGACAGGACCTCCCTGATCTAAAGCCATGTTGGGTATCTCTAATTAATCTATTCTCATTTAAATGCTCCCAAATACTACCCTTAATGATTTTCTCTAGTATCTTACATACTATACTAGTTAAACTGATCGGTCTATAATTATTCGCATCATCCTTCCTACCTTTTTAAATATTGGAGTAACATTAGCTAACTTCCAGTCCTGAGGTATCTCAGCAAACCTAAGTGATCTTTCAAAGATTAACTTAAGTGCTTCAGAAATACTGTCTACACCTCCCTAAGTACTCTGGCATGTAGCTCATCAGGACCACTAGCTTTCCTATCGTCTAGTTCAAGAATAAATTTCCTAATAATTCCCGGTTTTATATCAATATTTTCTAAAGCTCTTAAACTACTCGTTGCACTGTTTGTAACAGGATTTCCTATTCTTTCCTAGTAAATACTGAAGAAAATTGTTCATTCAATAATTCTACTATGTCTTCATTTTGATCCACTACTACACCATCTTTTCTGAGTGGTCCAATCCTATCCTTATTTCTTTTATCACTGACCTTGTAATAACTATATAATTTTTTGGGATCTTTACTCCCAGCTCTAGCTAGTTTTATCTCTGCCTGCCTTTTACTTTTTTTATAACCTTACTCAAATCATTCCTGACCTGTCTGTACCTAATCAAATCTACATCTTCCCCACTTTTCTGCAACTCTCTATATGCCCTCTTCTTCTCTCTGATCTGTCTACCTATCTCGTGAGTCCACCATAATGGCTTCCTGTTTCTCTGCCTTATATCTTTGTAAGGTACATATTTCTTTACTCCTTCATTATATTTATGTAAGAATATTTCATATTTTCCTTGTATTGTCCTTTCATACATAATGTTTCTCCATTCAATGTCAGCAAAAAAGTTCCTCAATTTTTCAAAATCTGCTCTTGCATAATTTAATCTCTCTTTTTGTAGTCATCTCTGTAACTTATCCCATCCTCCTCCTGTATTTCCAGCTATAATGTCACATGATCCCTTCTTCCCTATGGACTGAGGTACTGTATGCTGGGAGGGGGCTCTGGTTTCTTTGTGAGTACTATGTCAAGTATTGATGGTTCTTCTTCCCCCTGTACCTTGTTAACTCCTCCACCCACTGGTCCATTGTATTTACCATGGTCAAATGTAATACTTCTTTGTTCCACTGTCCAGCATTATCCATTACCTCCATCTCTCTGCAGTTATTCTTTTTTACAGTTATAGTCTTCAACTAAAAGTATTCTTCCATCTCTTCTCAACATATTATCTAAGCACTTAATCACTTCTCTTTGCATATCTTTATGTTCCTCAGTTTCCTATGTATTTGTCTTAGGTGGCACATACGTAACTGTGATTTTCTTTTTTCCCAATTCCTTTGTTTTAATTGTTACTCCCATTACTTCCACCTTGCCCTCACCATATTGCACATCCTCCACACATATATCATCACGAACCATTATCAGCAGTCCTCCTCCCCCTTTACCTTTCCTGTCTCTTCTCTAGCTATTATATCCCTCCTCTTTGAAATTGACATGGATCTCTGCTCTTATTTTGTTTCAACAATGCACATTACATCTGGGTTTTTCTCTTTCAAATAATCCTTAACCTCCAGCACACTGGATAACAATCCATCTATATTAGTATAAGTTACTCTTGATTTCTTGCCTCCTCCATGACCTCTTCCTTCTTTTGTACAAACTACTTTTTTAGTCTCATATCCAGAACCCTCCAGTAGAAAATCTTTTTCTTGATCTTTGTCCTTTTCTCATTTTTTTTCCTTAGCTTCATTTCTTAGCACTTTCTCTTTTTCCCTCTCCTCCAGGTTCATATCTCTTTTAATAAATATATATTTATGTTCAGTATCATCGGCCAGCTTGTTATAATTTCCTCCACTGCCACTTGGGATCTCATTCACACTTTCATTGGTCTTCTACCCATCTTATGTGCACATGTGCAAAATAACCAAACATCATGTGCTGCTGGAACTGTGCAGTTCCAAACAAAGATTTTTTAAATTTCTTCATAAAGTGAGGGATGGCTACTGACATAAAGCTTCAGGACTACATATTGTACAAGTACAAAGAAAGAATTAAAGAAAAATCATTACACTGAATGTAACCAATAATATCAAGTGGAAATAGGGGGTGCTGCAGTTCCACAGTGCCTATACATGAGCCAACACTGTTCACCAATAGATCACCAGCAGAGTGGTCACAATGGAACCAATATTGATGATCACATATAATGTTGAGAAGTGATAGATGTTCAATAGCCTTACTGTTTGGGATAGGTTTAAAACTTCAGAGGCTGGAAACTATAGCAAAAGTTCAACAAATTTGGGAATTACAACTGTGGCCATCTTTAGGAACAGTTGAGAGTAGGCAAACTCCCTACAAGAAGGAGAGGTATATGTTGATAGATGGGAAACTCAAGTACTATTTGTGGGCCATCTCTTTATCATGTATAGTACAAGAGCAGACTTAGTTAAACCAAGGTTTAGAAGATTAGGGAGGAGAGAAAGAGTGACGAATGTACTCTTCCATGCCAGACACTACCATCTTTGTTATGCCCTCAGCACAAAGGGATGGGTCTTTGACATGGAAGCAGTAGTCATTCAGAGGAAATTGGAATACAACTTCTTTAGGTTCCTGCCAGTTAGCAGAAGCAAAATGTGAGAGGCACCTACATGTTGGAGTATTCTTAAAATTTGGAGTGATAGGAAAAGTTATTGATATGAGATTGTGAGTAAAAGAGCACAATGCAGAATATAGTGACAACACAAGGAAGATTAGAGTTTAGGAAAACGTCAAGAATGTTGGAAGTATCTCCAAATAAGTTAGAAATTTGAGTAGGCTGATTCACTAATTGCTTCAGATCATGGAAAATAGCAAAGTTGAAGATTATTTCTTAAATATGTGCTCCTCTCTGGAAGTTAAATATTCAAAGATTGAGCTGGCAAGAATGGTCCCAGCAAATAGGAAGGTTGGTAGGAGGTGGTTGCCTGCACAGGCAAAGTTGCTTTCTCTCTACATGCTCCCTAAGGCAACAGCAAAATGTTTCACCAAATCCTTAGATGATAAAAATTCAATAAGGAAAGTCGAGATCACCAGTAGAATAATGTTTAGAAATTCTATAATGGTAATCAGAAAGACGAATGTGAATAGATAGATACTTAGAATCTTCCTTTAGAAGATATACTTATAATACAAACTTTATGAAGACAGGAAATCAAACCAATAGAATGAAAGTTTGAGGAACCAAGGCAATCATCCTTCTCAATAACTAGTAGGATGTAGGCTGACTTCCAGCATAAGTTAAAGTGGATGTTAGCAGCCATATGAAAGTTAGAGAATTTGACCAGGTAAGAGGTGAGCATGAAAGTATAATAACAGAGAACAACAGAATGTAATCCATCAGGTCCATAAGTCTTCTGAGGATCAAGGACAGTAAGGACCCAGAAAATATCATTATTGAAAAATAATTAAGAGAAATAGATGTAATCCAGTCAAAAAAAAAAAAAGAAATCCAAACTTCCATTGTTGGGTTTTCTTATGTTTCTATAAACCTATTTCATATGTGTTTTGATGCATCACTTCTTGTGCTAAAAAGTGATGTTAAATTGTAAGTTGCCCAGTCAGGCAGTGATGATTAACAGTACTAAGAACAGAACTGAATCCACAAAAATATTTTTGTTGCTTCAAATTAGTCTTAGTTCACTGCCACTGCATTTGCTTGTAAATGGGGTATTTGTGAAGCTCATTTGCCAGATATAACTCTACAAGTTAAAGGACAACTGAGCCCAAAATGACTTTATCCTTACTATGATTTATCTACGGTTAGCATATGAGAAAACATTTCTCTCCTTAATGTATTTCCCTGAGAAATGAAGGCAAAACTGGCACTCTCATCTCACCCTTTTTGGCATTTATAAACAATACAAATACAAGATCAACACTGTTAGGCCTCTCTAGATATTGGATTCACATTAGAGTATGGAAAATAAACATATATTTTAAGTGTCAACTTGTCTTTTGACAGAAATTTAATGCTAATAATAATAAATAATTCAACAACGGATATTTGAGGTCAGAGACTGTCTGTTATCGGGGATCAGATATGACTCGTGTTTGTTTGGACCTCATCACATTGGCAATGTCACTGTCTACTGTCACTCACAGATACCATCGGTCACTTTATGCTTCCGTGTCCTTGCTTCCACACACCCAGTGTGATGCTTGCTGTCCTTTACCCTTTATCTTTACCCTACCCATTAGGGATGGTCACCTGCTAAACCTTAAATAGCAAAATTTGCCTTGCTTTGATATTCATCAAAATAAAGACTAATACACTAATCGAGTACTTTTCTAGCTGAATAGTGCACTGTGATTATGCTAAATGAGTGGACAACAAAATATTACAGAAACACATTTCTGACTTGAATTTTGGGTATGATTAGATGATTTTATTGA
Organism: Portunus trituberculatus; assembly: GCF_017591435.1. Lineage (NCBI taxonomy): Eukaryota > Metazoa > Arthropoda > Malacostraca > Decapoda > Portunidae > Portunus > Portunus trituberculatus. The sequence goes on from NC_059295.1 coordinate 11,585,818, forward strand.
CATTAGGAAGGATCGGTCCATGGAGGTCAGAAGATTAATGGCCAGAGTCTTCACTATTTTACTCCCCATATAAATTTCTGAACCTGTACAAAATCATCAATTTCACTTCACGATCTTTAAAATTGACGTCACCACGGCATTTAATGAGATACCTGCGGCACAGTCCCGCTTCAGTCTGCTGCTTCTTCCTGTCTCGACGAGTGGCCTTGCCCCCTGGTCTGCTTCTCGTCCTTCTTTGCTACACTGATGGTGTCTACACTTTGTGCCTTGAGCTGGCTGCTGCCTACGATGTGTTGTCTGTCTCCTGGTTACTGCTTGTTCCTGATCTTCATTGAGTTGCCTGCTGATGAATGTCTTCTCTAAGGAGTTAACTGCTGCTGACCGTCTTCTCTAAGGAGTTGACTGGTGATTTTTCGGTCTTCTCCAAGAAGTTGACTGCTGACTGCTGTTGTAACTTCTGTCAGTGACAGTCGTTTGCCCCGCCCCCCCTCCGCAATATGTCGGCGCGGGACTCATCACTTGGCACTCCCAGACGTACTTCCTCCTCGTCCTCTTCCTCTTCGAGTAAGAAACGGCCCTGGAATGAGGACGACAACCGTGACGAGGATTCCAGTTCCAAGAAGGACAGGCAGGCTATCGGCGGCGGGCAACAGATGAGCGGGTGCACTTCACCGCCTTCAGTTGCGGGCCCGAGTAATGTCAATAGTGCAACAGCCATGACCAAGCAATTGGATCGCCTCGGTGCTGTTATCAGTGGTTTGATCACCAGACTTGAGAACCCTGGCACAAGTGTCCTACAGGGAGTGCTCTCTGACTTTAGTGGTTTTCACGACTTGTCTGCTTCGGAGACAGATGAGGTGCTTGCGCAGTGTCCGCCAGACCCCTTGGAGGATCTTGACACGTTCGGCGCTGCTTCCCTGCGCAACCTCGACCCAGCTGGGGACAGTGACTCTGACTTTCTCAAGGCCCTTGATGACCTCTCCCACCACTTTCATGGTCGTCTAGCTGCCATCCTCAATGTGAGCCTGCGACGACGACCTACGTTTGAAGGGATACGCAACACTTGCTCCAAGATTAAGCTACCCAGTAATGTTCATAACCTCACGGTTCCTTTGACTAACCCTGCCATCTCCAAGGCCTTGAGTGTCGGTGGGAAGCTTATTGACGCTAGGCTTTCACACACCAACAGCTTACTCTCCAAGGCTATGGTGCCTGTTGCAGTGTGCATCCGTGACTTTGGAGAGAAGAGAGGCAAGCCTGTCAGCAGCTACCTAGATGGGCTGAACAACTCTCTTCACCTGTTGACTTCAGCTGTTAACACCTCAACCACTTGAGGAAGGAAGTAGCGTGCATCCATGTGGGGGACTCTGCGCTAGCAGAGCTGTGCAAGTGGGATTGCGAGGTTGGGGAATCTGATCTCTTCTCTTTTGACGTCTCCAAGTGCTGTGAAGAAATTCACAAGACAAGATGGCTTGGGCAACCCACCTCGCGCCCTTTTCGGACTGCGGCTGCAGACTTAGGAAGGTGGTGCCGAACAGTTTCCTTCCAAGGAGACCTGCCTATCCACCACCAGCACGAGCCAGGACCAGCAAGCCTTTTTTAGACCGGAGACGCCCCCAGGGGATGGGGGCAAATGTGCGAAGGAACCAGCAGTAACAGTGCCATCGGTGAGTGCAGCTGTTTTATCCTTTGTTAATACTTCGTGGGCGAAAATTTTTTTTCAGTTAAACAACAATGGTTAACCTTATCTAAAGACACGTGGTTGTTTGATGTCACCCATGGCAGGGTTATTGAGCTCACTGACTTACCTTCTCAGTCCATATTGCCCAGACACCTTACCTTGTCTTCTGCTGACCGTCTTGTGATGGACAGTGCTTTGGTTACTTTACTTAGTCAGAAAGTAGTGGAATCTTGTGACCCTTCTGATGACCAGGGTTTTTTTCTCAAATGTTTTCCCTTCTTTGAAGAAGGACGGCACAGCTAGGATTATCCTTAATCTTAAAGAACTTAACAACTTCGTCTACCATGTACACTTCAAAATGGATACCCTCAATGATGTGATCCCTTTGATTCAACCTAACAGCTTTTTCTGTACCACTGACCTTAAAGATGCCTATTTTTCAGTATATGTTAACCCCGATGAAAGAAAATGGCTTAGGTTTTTGTGGAGGGACAAGGCCTTTCAGTTTAGTTGCCTCCCTCAAGGCTTGAATTCTGCCTCCCCGTACTTTTACAAAATTATTAAAACCTGCTTTGTGTCATCTCAGGAAGCTTGGTATTCTTGTTATTTGTTACATTGATGACTGCCTTTTTATTGCTAACTCTGTTGAGGAATGAACTACCAATGTCATGTATGCTATGCAATTTTTTGACTCTTTGGGACTCACTAATAATGTGGACAAATCCTGTTTAGTTCCTTCCCATGAGATAGAGTTCCTTGGGGTCATTCTGAATTCTAGGGACATGATTGCTACTCTGCTCTGTCGTAGAAAGGAGCAGATTAAGGTACAAGGCCGGTCTTTATTACGGAGTGAAGTCACTTTGACTGACCTGGCCTCTTTCATTGGACTAGCTGTGGCCTCTGATCCAGCCCCTATCAGGTATAAGTATTTAGAAATAGTGAAGAATAGGGAACTTCGTAGGTCCCATGGCAACTACCAAGCAAATATTTCTCTGGAAAGTCATGCCAAAGTCTTAATCAGTTGGTGGATACATAATATCGATAGTCAGTCCAGGTCATTGCACATGTCTCATCCACATGTTGAACTTTATGCTGATGCTTGCCTAACTGGTTAGGGGGCAACTTTGGGGAACACCACATCAGGCGGTCACTGGGGTCAGGAGGAGCTCAATCACATTAACTTCTTAGAATTGAAAGCATCTTAATGGGCCTCCAATCTCTGTGTAAGGACTTCCAACAGACTCATGTTCTCATTTGGTCTGACAATACCACTACAGTCGCTTGTTTAGATAGACATGGAAGCACGAAGCTTGACCTGAATTTCTTAATAGAGGAGATTTTTTTCTTGGGCAGAATCACGTGGTATTACTTTAACAGCGGAACACGTCCAAGGCATTCATAATGTTAGAGCAGATCGAGAGTCCAGAATAAAAATTTTGATACTGAATGGATACTAAAACCTAATATTTTTAAGAGGCTGTGTCAGTGCTTCAGAACACCTGATATTGACCTGTTTGCTTCCCGGATCAATGCCCAAGTTAAGACTTACGTGTCCTGGAAACCTGACCCCGGTGCTGCTGGTATTAATGCTTTCACCCTAAACTGGACCAACAAATTCTCATATGCCTTCCCTCCTTTCAGTATTATTGCCCGAATACTGAAAAAGATCCAGGAGGACGGTGCGATGTTGCTTGCGATTCTGCCCCTCTGGCCAACACAAGCATGGTTTCCACGAGGTCTCCGACTGCTGATTCAGCTTCCGCTCCTCCTACCTCACCATGCCCTGACCCTGCCACAAGACCCCACTCTCAGGCATTCTCAGTCACACAAACTGAAATTAACTGCAATGATGTCAGGCAATCTTTCACTAACAGAGGCCTTTCGCCAGAGGTTGCACAATTTAAATGCCCTCCCTGCCCTTCCCTGCCATTCTTTTCCTTTGCCCGGTGACAACCTGGTTCTGGCTACTTCCTCAAATCTACTCTCTGAAGACTGAAACGGAGCTGGTGCCGCGGGTATCTCATTTAATGCCTCAGTGACGCAGTTTTAAATGTTCGTGAAATTATGATCAAACATCACACTTGGTAAGTATTCGTTTAATCTACCAAAAAATAAGCAGAATGAATATGAAAATGCATCATGGTACTGAAGGGTGATCTTATTTATAATAGTAAGAACAATGTGAATATAATTGCCAGATGTTAAACATTCTAACTCTGGTTTCAAGAGAGATGTCACAGTAAATAATTTCCAGTGTATTACTATGATGCTATTAAATGACTTAATTTATACATAACGATGCAATGCTATATAGCTTCATAGTTAAGTACAGAAAAATCATGATAGTAATATATTGGTTGGCTTGGGTGTCCTTTAGATTCCCTGTGACATCTGGTGGCTTCTGATTTCACAAATACCCCATTATAAGAAACAGGATTTGATAAAGGTAATTAAAAAAGATGATTTTGTATTTACTTATACTCAAAGAAGTTGAATCACAAGGTTAGTACTTAGTAGTGCAATGGAAGCTCTAATAAATTTTGGTGTATAGAGGTTCACAAGAATGAATAATTTTAATATTGTGGATTTGTTGCTCCTACTTTCTCTTCCTCATTGCCACCTGATGTAAACACTCAAGATGAAAGGGTGCTATTATCATCAGCACATAACTGAAATAACTGAAAGAACACATTGTCACTCAGTTTTAATAAGAACAAGAATTATGATGTCAACAAGAAAAGATGAGACTGTTTTGAGCAAGATGAGATCAAACAGATTTAATTTAAAGTTCAACTCACTAGTGTGTGTCATCCCTACTTACCTAATATGAATACCTAGTTACTCTGCCAGAAATTCCAGTTATCAAATCACACCTTTCATTCAAGTGAGCTTGATTCACATCTGCTTATATATCTATTGACAGGCAGCATTAGGAGAAACTAACAGTGACTCACCTGAAATACAAAGTCTCGTCCTCGGAAGTCAGCAATGGTGCGAGGCAGCCTTGTTCTACCCCACACAAACCTCAGGAATAAAGAACGCTCAGCAGTACTGAACTCCTCCATCACTTCCCAGAACCACTGAACTAGAGATGCTGTTGCTTCCACTCCTATGGTATCATGTGAAATGCATTAGATAGAATGTAAACTCAATCTGTCAATATTTTAAGCAGTAATGTTTTACTAAGAATTTTTTTCTTTATTTGCAATGTAGTTAGATGCAAAGAAGAACAATATAGTAGTACTTAAATGCTGAAATCTCATCGTGGAGTTTGTTATAAGTATAACCACAAAGAAAATAAAGTTGATAAAACTTCTCATTCTCACTCTCTGTCTTTCAAACACTATTGATGCATCTGTATACTTTGTCAATCCTGCAAAAGTAGAATGCCAAAACAAAGTACACACAAACATATGTACATATTCCTAAAGACTAAAAAAGTCATTTTAACCTGGATCTCATATATCAAGCCACATCCAGTATATATAAATTCATTCCAAAACTCAGGAAACACTTGAGTTTCTCTACATTTAATCCTTCCCACTGTGATTTTTCTTTCTTGTTTGTTTACCAATTCTGATGATGTGGTGTCTGCCACAACAGAATAACAATAAACATAAAAGTTATTGAAAACCTGTTTTCATTAGGCCTAATGCATAAACTTATCAAGTAATAATATTTATTATTCATTTCAATGGCACCTTTGTATGTTGCAACACTTTTCAAAAGGTTTAAAGGTATGTCGGGTGAGCCGCACACCATTGTCTCCAGCTCATATGGTGTGAAGAGTGACAACAGAGGAACTGGAATTACGCGTGCCATACCACACCTCACTGCTGTCACTTGGGCATCAAATTCATGAAGTCTGGAAAAATGAGTGTATTAAAAGTCTATGAAATAGTCTAGTTGTTTTAATTCTGTATATGCATTTTGTTTCTATAAATTTTAGTGTCATTTGAATCTTATTCTTCTATTTTACTGCCAATCATTCCCTTTACCAGGGCTTAAAATCTAAAGCTATCTAAAAGGAGGTGCCTAATTTGAAATATGTAATCTCAAAGGAGTATGTAACACCTGTGGGTCAACATATACCATGACACAATGTCTATAGTTATAATAATTATACTATAATAAATCTATATGTTCAAATTTTTTAGGAATTCTGTACACTATGGCTATACTGAGTGATATCCTCATATCTTCTTTCTCAAACAAAAAAAGTGGATGTAGATGTGGATGTTGCTTGCACTATCAATGCAGATGCAGATACAGTATTGCATTTCCTGCTACAGATGAGACAAATTTTAAAAAATGTGGGTAATCCATGGATGTAGATGCAGATGTCTGATACATCTCTTACATATGTTGTTGTCCTTGCACAAATAAAATATTGGCAAAATAAATGCTATTAGAATTACAAAATTAAATAACTGAACAATTAAATCAATAAAAAACTACAAGAAAAGACAATTCAGTTACCTGTAATTAAGAGCCAAACGGACATATTCATGTCTATTGGTTATGGTGATTCTGTTGTGACGAGGAGAGAGAGGCACATCATGCCCAGCAGCAGAGGTAGTGGTAAAGGGAAGATCAAGACTACTGAAAGTTTTTTCATCTCCCTCCATTTGCTGGATGCACATTAAACCTGGTACATAATGGCGATCAACCTGGGAAAGTAAGATAACATAAGGCATAAGTAATTGGAGAATAAAGCTATGCATTCTTTACATTCATCATTGCAGTTTCATCCTAACAGTGAATAATTGTATCTATTTACTTTCAACATATGTTAAATAAATTACAAAGTGAAACATGAATATTCTATTGTTAAATGTGTGTGTGTGTGTGTATTTACCTAGTTGTATTGTACAGGGTTCGAGTGGGATTCATAGTGTCATGTCTCCATATCTCCATTTATCTAGTTTTTCTTTAAAGTTATGCACATGATGTGCTATAACAAATCCATTATCCAATGCATTCCATTTTTCCACTGTTCTGTGTGGAAAACTGTATTTTCCAATATCCTTCACACACTGGCAGTGGCAGTAGCAGTGGTGTGGGGATAGACTGAAGAGAAGGGAAGAATATAGAGAGTAGAAGATAAAGTATGAGTGAAAATATGAAGGAAGTGGAAGAGTGAAAGATGACGGAATAGCTGTCATGTAGAGTGGTTTATTTGTTTGATTGTTTAATTATTTATAATTTTTTTTTCTCATTTATTCATTCACTTATTTTTGTTATTTATTTTTTATTTATTTATTTTACTTTGTATATATATATATATATATATATATATATATATATATATATATATATATATATATATATATATATATTTTTTTTTTTTTTTTTTTCCAGTAATTTAATATTTATTTTATTTTCTTTTTGTGTGTATATATATATATATATATATATATATATATATATATATATATATATATATATATATATATATATTTTTTTTTTTTTTTTTTTTATTTATTTTTTTTTTATTTATTTTTTTTTTTTTCCTGCTTGTTTGTTTATTTGTATATTTATTCATTTGTAATCAGGTGGGCTTGGGAGGTAGTTTGACATATTTATAGTGTTTTATCCTGTGTAGAGCGGTCTGGGTGGTTGCTTGCTTTGATATTTTGTTAATTGGTTTCTTAAACCAACTATGTTCATGTCCTTGTTCATGTTCGTTTATTGTTATCTAATAAGTTGTGTCTCTAAGAGTGTTTATCATTTTTTGTTTAATGTATTCGTTTATTGTTATCTAATAAGTTGTCTCTCTAAGAGTGTTTATCATTTTTTGTTTAATGTAATTTCCTTTTGTGTTTACTGTTTAGTTAATTGGATCCAATTTTGCAAGTTTATGTAGTTCTTCTGTGTTTTTGGTGTATGGATATTTTTCATTATATGCAAAACAAAGTGCTTCATTTTGTTTTCTTTTTAGTTTTAGTATTTGAGTTTGATAGAGCGTTCAGAGCGTAAGCCGGGTAAGTTAATATTGGCAGTACACAGGCTTTAGCAAGATGTAATTTTATGTTTGTGTTTAAGAACTGGAATCTCTTGATAGTGTTTAAGGCTATTTGTGCTTTGCTTGTGGTATCTTTTACATGTTTTGTTTATCCGTTTACTCCCAGTTTGAGGCCCAATATTTTTGCTTCCTTTGTGTACTGTATGTGTTTCCCATCTATGTTTACTGGTTCAGTTTTTTTCAAAGTTATGGGTAGTACACTCAACCCTCGATTTGCCGGACTAAAAGGGGGGAAGGCTTGTCCGGGAATGGCAAATGTCCGGCAATGGAAAATGTCCGGGGGTCTACCCCCTTGCCGGACTTTACCCTATACAGGTTGAACCCCGCTTTAACGGCACGCGATTTACCGGAATCCCGTGTTTAACGGCAAAAATTTCCGGTGGGAACATAGTGTTGTCTTTAACGGCATTTCGGCACCTGCACCAGCTGTACCAGGAAGTTGGAAAATAAATCAGACGTTTTTTTGTTCAGAAAAACAAAACTGAGGGAGAAGAAAGAGACTTTGCACCAGATGTGGAAGACAAGAGAAAGAAAAATAAAAGAAAGGCAGGATCAGGAAGAATAGAAGTAACAGGAGGTGCCGAGGCAAAGGCAAAACCTCCGACGACCATCATCATCATCATCATCATCATCTCACCACGTGGGGCCGTAACACATGCCAATGCCGCCGACACACGTGTGACGCGGCAGACTTGTTTACAGTCCAGTACTAGACGTGTATGTCCGCCCGCGCTGCCATCTATAGTGCCCGATTTGCGAACTTTGTCTGGCGCGGTAGTTTGAAATCGACTTGTCCCGGACTTTTTTTTTTTTTTTTTTTTTTTTTTCCACAGACTCTTGTCCGGCAAATCCGAAATCCGGCAAATGGAGGTCCGGCAAATCGAGGGTTGAGTGTAGTGTGAATTTTTATGTGTTTGTTTAGATTTTCCATTTTCTCTCGTAATTGTTTATGTTTTTTATTTCTCTCCGTTATTTTTGCTAACATCTTTTTTTATTTGCCTGCGTATGTGATTATTTGTGTGATATCGTCTGTGTATTGCATATTTGTGCTTTCTGTGAGTGGTGCTGGAATGTCGTGGGTGTAGATGGTATAGAGTGTGGGTGAGAAGCTGCTGCCTTGTGGTACCCCACTGTGCAGTTGGAATGGTGGTCCTGTGTAGTTTTTTAATGATATTGAGGCAGAGCGATTGTCTAGAAAGCTGCATAGAATTTGAATTTTGTTAAAGATGTTGGGTAGTTTTAATTGACTTAGTTTGAACTTTAATCAGTTTTGCCATACTTTATCGAACGCCTTAGATACGTCCCTTAAGTGCAATGCAACAGAGTTTATTATCTGAAACCGCTTTTGAGATTACTTCTATTGTTGTTGCTATTGCTGTGTCAGTTGATCTTGCTGATCTGAAACCATGCTGGGAGTCTGGTAGGATTTTATTGACTTCTAGGAATGTTCTGGTTCTTTTGTTAATTATTTTTTCGAAGATTTTTCCTGGTACTTCCAAAAGTGAAATTGGGTGATAGTTAATTGCGTCAGTTGATGGTTTATTCTGTTTGGGGATGAGTATGATTCTGGCATGTTTGAATGGTTGTGGAAAGTATCCCATTGAGAGAGCGATGTTGAATAGTTTCGTAAGTTTTGTAATATTATTTTATTTACTTTTGTTTCCCCAGGTGTGTTGTTTTTAATTGTTTTATGGTTTTCTTTATTTCTTGTGTTGTGATTGGTGTTGTGTAGTAAGTATCATTGGATAAATTGTCTGGGTTTCCTTGTATATTAGGTAGTGTTTGAACTTTGTTATGTTCTAGGTAGTTATTTACTCTAAGTTCCGTATCTGCATCATATTGTAGGTTTTCTGTGGGGCTTATTCTACAAACATTGCTCCAGATATCTCTGAATATTACTTCTTTTCTTCAACTTTGTATATTTTCTTATTGTTTACTATTAGATGTGAATTAGTATTGATGTGGTTGCCTTTCAGTATTTTTATATTCTGCCAGAATTTTTGTGGGTCTGTATAAAGTTTATTTAGTGTTTTTATTTTGCTTTCCCAGTTAATTTTGTTTTGTTCTTTGCATTCTTTTATTATATTTTGTTTGATTGTTTTGTAAGCGGTGTATGTTGTATAGGTCCAGCCATTTCTGAGGCTGTTATTTAATAACTGTTTTGCCCACCATTGTAATTCCTTGACTTTTCATTATAAATGGGTTTAACCAGTGTTTTATGTGTGGATAATGGTATATTTTGTTTCATTGCTGTTGTTCTTCCATCTAGCCACTGTTTTATTGATGTGTCTAGTGTGTGCTGTGTCATGTATGGGTTAGTGTTAATGTCCTCTGTTGTGTTTATTACTTTATTCTTGAATTCATCCCAATTATTTTTTTTATCATATATGTGGGTGGTGTTGGTGTTCGTATGGGGTGGGATGTGATATTTATTAGTATTGGTAGATGATCTGATGGCATTGTTGGTCCTTGTGTTATGTTGATGTTATGGTATGTTTTGTTATTGGCAAGTATTATGTCTGGTGATGATGTTGCGTTTTGTGTTAAGAATGTTGGGAAGTCTGGACCTAAATGTGTGAGTTTATTGAAATCAATGAGCATTTTTATTGATCTGCTGACACTGTTGCTTTTTTTTCTTATCGATTGTTGAGTGATGAGCATTTAAATCTTCTATTATATATGTTGGAAATGTTTCTGATGCTATATTGTGAAAATCTGTGATAGGTAGGAAAGGTCGTCTTGGAGGTAGATAGGTGGTTGCTATGTTTATTGGGCCTGTTGTAGTTTCAATTGTGATTAGTATTATATGTGTCGTAATTTTCTCTTGCTCTGTGTTTCAGGTGTTCCTTTACTAGAATTGCTGAGCCGTCGTTTGTTTTTCCGCTGGAATTTATAAGGTAAGTTTTGTAGTTTTGTATTTTTATGCTTTCGTGATTTTTCAAACCATGACTATTTATTAGTATCACGTCAAAGCTTATTTCTTTGTATATATTGGTCAGTGTTAGTTTGTTTGTGTTCCAGTGTCTTACGTTGTGCTGTAGTATTAGTATGCTGTTGGTGTTGTCCATATTTGATGTTTTAAGATGTGTGATTATATGAGTGGGGATGAGTGAGTAAATGAGGTTGTGTATTTTAGTTAGAGTGAGTTCTGCCTTTTATGTTGCTTTCTTCCTTTGGTTGGTGGTGTTTTTTCTTGGTAGAGCCCATTTCGTATTTTCCTGAAACTTGTGTCATCTTCTATTGTCCATTCCTTGTTTAAGTCTACAGTCAACCCTTGGCTATCGCGACTTCAGCTATCGCATTTTATTGCTATCACGCACCCATGAAAAGCTGCTAAAATTTCATTATTGCGACCTCAGACGCCTGCTATTGCGCGCCCAGTCATGACGTCATGGGATATCTGAGCACTCATTGGCCAAAACCGCTATCCCGCCAAGATGAAACAATCTCTGTACAGTAAATACAATGAGCTGATGTATTTTTTTTCTATGTTATAACCTTGACATGTTTTAATTGGTACCAATGGCTTATATAGTAATTAAAAAAAAAGGTAAAAATGAGGGATATTAGGAGTAAAATTTGTGGTTGCGGCACCAATAACAATTTTCACCATTAGTTGTTCAATTCGGCTATCGCGTTTTCGGCTATGGCGTGGCTATTTCGGCCCCAATTGGACGTGATAGCCGAGGGTTAATTGTATATCATTATTCTTTAGTTGGTCAAATATTTCCTCTTCTTCATAGGCTGTTGATGTGAATATGTATTTGTATTTTCCTTCTTCTATACCCTCTATTATTTGTTTATGGTAAAGTGTTCTTTTAGGCCATCCATTGCTCTTTTTTGTTATTATTTGCAACCCTATGCCTTTCCCGCTAAATTTTACTACTTTTCTTGTTCCTGTTCTTTTTCCTCCTCCATATCTATCTCTTCCATCTCTTCTTCCTCTTCATTGTATTCATTTCCTTCGGGGTGGTCAAGTATTGTTTGTGTAGGAGATGATGCTGCCAAGCTTAGAATTTTTTTGATGGTGGGTTGTCTGGCAGAATTATTTGTGGGATATTGTTAAGTTTGAAAACCTTATTTAATTCAGTGTTGTATGTGCCCGGGTTAGCCATGTTGATGATGTGAGAGTGTATTATACAAGTTAGTATTGTCGAGGCTGTGTCTTTATTGAACATGTCAGCTGGCATATTTAATGTATTGTTGTTTGGGTTATTCTTCGTTGCTTGGCTGTAAGTACTTGTGTTTTTCTTTTGTTTTCTTTTATTTCTTTTCTTTTCGGACATTTGCTTGCCAAAGTTCTGTGCGCTCCAGAGTAGTTGAAACATTTCTTTTTATCCGAATCACAATTTTTCCAGGTGTGTTCTGAGCTGGTGCATTGAGAACACACCGTGTGGTCTTTGGGAAAGGGCAGTTGTTGGTGGTGTGGTCCTCGAGAGGGTAGCACCTCATGCAGGTGAGGATTGGAATAAAGTTTTCTATTCTGATATTGTGTGAAGGAATGCTCATATGGAAAGCGAGCATTCCTCTATCTGTGGCCATTTTTGCCGTAGCTGTTTCTTTTAAACATATTTTAATTATTTTGGTTTTCAGGATTTTAAAGGCACTTTCAATGCCGCCAATCAGCCAGTAGTTGTTGTTTAACATTTCTTCTTTTATTTCAGCTTCAGGGTGTGATAATATGAAGTCGTCAACGTTGAAGAGGATGATTGTTCTTTTCGCCCGCAGTTCCGGTGGCATAATGGGGTCAAAACTTCCTTCCTTCAGCGCTGCAGAACATGTTGCCTGGAAAATTTTGTCTATCTCATCGTCCGATCAGGTAAGTGCTATATAGGAGTCAGGCGTTGGGATGATTTTTGTATCATAGATGAGGTGTTCAGACAGGATCCTGAGAAGCTTAAGATTAACGCTGTTGTTTGGGTCAGGGTGCTTGATCCTCACCCTGGCCATGGTGGCATTGGTATTATGTGGTAGATTCAATAAAAACAGAAAAGTCCTATAAGGGGGCCAGAGCCCGACATACAACCCAGCTAATACAGAATATCAGAAGAAGCCTACCTATGCAAGACAATATATTGGCCCAATTGCTAAAAACTGTCGCAGCTAACTTGTCCCGCGCCTTCTCTTGACCAAGTTTTTGGCTGACGCTTCCGGTACGCTTAAGGCAGCCCTCTGAGGGGTCCCCTTGGCAAGCCTTCACCTTCACCACACCGGGGGACGCTATGGCCGAAAGGAAATACAGTGAGAGGGAAAAAAGTCTCTGCACAGGGGCGGAATCTTAACCAAGGGGGAGATACCCGGTATACGAGTGCAGATGCAGGCCAGTGGTAATCAGCCGTAATTCCAGGAACGATCCAGTGGATCCAAGCAGCTCACTCGCTTGTGCGGTGCACACCTACGCTAGCCAGGAGCCACAGCCCTCCAGCCGGTGACAATTAGCAGGGAGGTGTGTGTCGAAGGCGCAGTAGGCAGACAGAGGAGCTCAGCGGCGAGCGAATCGGCGAACTGTTGTCTGTAGAGGAAAGTGTTACTTCTATGGCTGCCAGTCTGGAAGTCGCATGTTCTTCCTTCACACACTGCATCATCTTGATCTTCTTTTCATGTCCTCTTGTCCTTCCATCTTCTTTCGTCAACAGCACCAGGTCTTCTTTGTCTATCTTTTCAATATCATTGACTATCTTATACATTTTTATTAGGTCCCCGTGTTCTTTTCTATTTTGTAAGCTTGGCAGTCCCATTTCCTTCAGTTGTTCTTCATATGTGAGTTCCTTTAATTCTGGCACCATCTTTGTAGCAATCTTCTGTATTCTTTCCAATTTTCTTATATCCTTTTTAGAGCTCGAAGACCATACCACTGCTGCATATTCCAGCCTTGGGCGTATCATGCTTGTGATGATTTTTTTCATCATATCTTTATCTATGTAATGAAATGCCACTCTTATATTAATCAACATCTTATATGATAGTCCAAATATCTTGCTTATGTGCTTATAAGGGCTCAGATTTTCTTGTATGATCACTCCAAGATCTTTTTCCTCTTTAGTCTTCATTATTTGCTCCTCTCCATCAAATAGTTCCATACTGGTCTTATCTTATTCTTTCCTAGTTCCATTATGTGGCATTTCTTGGTGTTAAACTCCAATTTCCACTTCTTGCTCCATTCATAGATCTTGTTTAAATCTTCCTGCAACAGCAGACAGTCCTCTCTGGTTTTGGTAACTTTTAGCAACTTTGCATCATCAGCGAATAAATATATGTAACTGTTTATTCCAATGTGAATGTCGTTTACATATTTTTGAAATATAATGGGGCTAACACTGACCCTTGTGGCACTCCTTTAGTTACTTTATCCTAAGATGAGTATGTATCTCTAATCACAGTTCTCATTTCCCTATCCTTCAAATAATCTCTTGTCCATTTGAGCAAGGTTCCACACAGTCCTTGTATGTACTCTAGTTTCCAAAGAAGTCTTATGTGCAGGACTTTATCAAAAGCCTTTTTAATGTCCAGGTATACTATGTCTACCCATCCATCTCTGTTTTCAAGTCCTGCAATAACTCTGAGGTAGAAGCTTGATAAGTTTGATAGACATGACTGCCCTGTACTGAACCCAAATTGTCTGTTCGATATGACTTGTTCCTCTTCTAGAAATTTAACCCATTTTTCTTTGATAATTATTTCACATAACTTCCCTACGACACTTGTAAGTGAGACTGGTCTGTAGTTTAGTGGTTCAGTTGCCTTTCCTCCTTTAAATATTGGTATTACGTTGGCTCTCTTCCACTCTAGTGGAACTTTCCCTTCATTTATTGAACCTTTAATTATTTCACAAATTGGATCTGGTAATTGCTCTTTACATTCTTTTAACACCCAGCCTGATACACCATTTGGCCCCATTGCTTTTCTGATTTCCAACTTATCCAGTAATCTTCCAATATCCTCTTTGTGCACTGCAATCTCATGTAATCCTTGGCAATCCAATGTCCTATTAGGTTCTGTGAAATCATATGCAGTGAATAACGTTTTGAAGCTCTCATTCATTATTTCACACATTTCCTTCTCTGTTTGGTATGTCTTCCCTTCTTTAATTATTTTTTCGATTGTTTCCTTATTCTTTGTTTTGCCGTTTATAAACTTGCAGAAAAGTTTGGGTTCATCCTTGCTTTTATCCACTACATCTTTCTCAAACTCTCTTTCTTCCTGTCTCCTTACTCTAATATATTAATTTCTAGTATCTTTGTACTGCCGACTATTATAGTAATTTCCCTGCTTTAAGAGTTTCTTCCATGCTTTATCCTTTGCCTTTTTTTGCTTGTATGCATCTAGCATTGTAACAAGCATGTATTTTTTTCTTAACTCTATAAACAGAAACAAACTTTTTTACTCCTTCATTGTATTTCTGTAAGAATATGTCATATTTCTCTTGTACAGTCTTCCTACACATAATATTACTCCATTCAATATCAGCAAAATAACTACTTAATTTTTCAAAATCTACTCTTGTATAATTTAATCTCTCTAATGTCACATGATCACATTTCCCCATTGGACTAAGGTATTGTATGATTGGAGGGGACTCTGGTTTCTTTGTGAAAACTAGGTCAAGCAACGATTGTTCTTCTTTCCCCCTGTACCTTGTTGACTCTTCCACCCACTGGTCCATTGTATTAACCATAGTCAACTGTAACACTTTCTCACTCCACTGCCTAGCATTATCCATTACTTCCATCTCTCTCCAGTTTATTTTTTTACAGTTTAAGTCTCCATCTAAGAGTATTCTTCTATCTCTTCTTATCATGTTATCTAGGCACTTTATCACCTCTCTTTGCATATCTTTATGCTCTTCTGATCCCCATGTATTAGTCCTTGGTGGAACATATGTAACTATAATTTTTCTTTTCTTCAAATCTTCTGTTCTGATTGTTACTCCCATTACTTCCACTTTGTCCAGATCATATTGCACATCCTCCACACAAACCATTATTAGCACTCATCCTCCCCCTTCATCCTTCCTGTCCCTCCTCCAGGCATTATATCCCTCCTCTTTAAAGTTGACATGGATCTCTTTTTTCAGTTTTGTTTCAATGATGCACATTACATCCGGTTTTTCCCTTTCAAATAATCCTGAACTTCCAATATGCTTGATAACAACCCATCTATGTTGGTATAAGTCACTCTTAATTCATTGCTTCATCCATGACCTATTTTTTCCTTAGGTAACACTTCTTTAGTCTCATATCCAGAAGTGGTACCTAAGGAAAAAGGAGGAGGTTATGGAGGAGGCAAGAAATCAAGAGTGACTTATACTAACATAGATGGGTTGTTATCAAGCATATTGGAAGTTCGGGATTATTTGAAAGAGAAGAAGCCGGATGTAATGTGTGTGTGTGTATTTACCTATTTGTGTATTACAGGGTCCGAGCTAAGCTCTCTGTGACCTATCTTCTTGTCCATTCCTGTCATATCTCTCTTTCATCTGATTGACACACACCGCGTCAACTACATCACTGCTCAGTTTATTCCACTTATCAATGCTACGATACGGGAAACTGTATTTTCTCACGTCATTTAGACAGATGTCCTTTATTAGCTTTTTTCCATGTCCTCAGAGATGATTACTTATGGTCACTTTTTTTTTTTTATACCATGTGGGCTTTTCACGGGAATTTATGGGCTAAAGGGGATACTTATTAAGGGTACCTCCTATTTCAAAGCCCACCCGCTAGGAAACCGTTGCCCTGAGTGAGGAAGCCCAACCTACACTCAGACCGTACACAGGATTCGAACCCGTGCGCTTGTAGACCCCTCGGATCCCAAAGCACGCACGGATCCACTGTACCACGGCGGCCCCTTTATCAACTCTCTGTCCAGTATGTCAATCTTGTTCACCAATTTATACATAGTTAACATGTCTCTTGTTCTTCTCTCTTCTAGTGTGGTAAGCCCCAGCTTCCTCAGTCTTTCCTCATAGTCTAACTCCCTGAGTCCTGGTACCATCCTTGTTGCCAGCCTCTGTACCCTTTTCACCTTCTTCACATTTTTCTTCATATGCGGTGACCAGACACATGCTGCATATTCTAACTGGATTCTTAATAAGGTACATAATATCTTCTTCATCATTCCTTCATCTAGGTAGTGAAATGCAAGGCCAATATTTTGAAGCATGTTGTATGTTTTCCAAAAAATCTTGTTAATGTGTTTCTCCGGTGACAAGGTGTTTTGCATGGTTACTCCTAAGTCTTTCTCCTCATTGGTCTCTTTAATTTTCTCATCACCCAGCCTGTAATCCCTGTTTGGTCTGTATCTACTTCTTCCCATTTTCATAACATGGGTCTTGTCTATATTAAATTCCATCTGCCACTCCTTACTCCATTCATATATTTTATCAAGATCTTCCTGTAACTTGTTACAATCTTCCACATTCTTTACTCTCCTCATAATTTTAGTATTGTCTGCAAACATGTTCATGTAACTGTCAATTCCTACTGGCATATCATTAACATAAATCAAAAACATGATGGGACCCAGCGCTGACCCTTGTGGAACTCCACTAGTTACCTTCTTCCACTCGGACTTCCTTCCTCTCACCACTGTTCTCATTTCTCTTCCCATTAAGTAATTTTCCATCCATTTTGCTAGTTTATCATTTACTCCTCCAATCATGTTTAGTTTCCACATCAGTCTATTGTGTGGTACTTTATCAAAGGCCTTTCTCAAGTCCAGGTAGATAGCATCCACCCATCCCTCTCTATGTTGTAGTATGTCAGTCACTCTTGAATAAAAACATAATAAATTGGATACGCACGATCTTCCTTTTCTGAAACCAAACTGTTTTTCACTCAGAATGTTTTCACTTTCTAGATACTCACTCCACTTAGCTTTAATTATTTCTTCACATACCTTGCACAATATACTAGTCAACGATACTGGTCTATAATTTAGTGGTTCCATTCTACTACCATTCTTATATATAGGCACAATGTCAGCTCTTTTCCACTCTTTTGGGACTAATCCTGTTCGTTTGGAGGTTTCCACAATATCAAATACGGGGTTCAACAATTGATCCTTACATTCATTTAGCAACCTCCCAGATATGCTATCAGGCCCCATTGATTTATTAATATCCAGATTGCTTATAATTTTCCTTACATCTTCCTTAGTAACCATGATGTCCTGCATTTGCTTTATTTCCGTAGGCCTTCCTCCCATAAAATGCTCTTCCTTTGTAAACACTGCAAAAGTTGTTGTTCAAAATTTCAGCTATATCTCCAGCATCTTCATATACTTCTTCCCCGTTTTTACCTTTTCTATTGCCTTCCTTTTATTTAGTTTTCCATTTATGAATTTGTAAAACATTTTTGGGTCACTATCACAGTTTTCCACCACCCTCTGTTCATATTCCTTCTGTGCTGTTCTCCTTACTTCAACATATCTATTCCTTGCTGTTTTGTAGACTTCCCTTGATAATACATCAATGTTTTTCTTAAGTTTCTTCCATGCTTTTCTTTGTTCTTTTTGCTTCTTCACAATTTCTATTAAACCACTGTTTATTATTTAAAGTCCTCTTTCTGTGATATGGCACAAACTTTTTCACAGCAGAGTTATACAAATCCATAAATTTATCGTATTTCAATTGCATATCCCTTTCCTGGTATACCACAGACCAGTCAATTTCATTAAAGAACTCCCTTATATGGTTATAATTTGCCCTAGTATAATTTAATTTTTCTTCCCTGTGTTCCACAATCTTATTCGTGCTTAATTCCGTATCCAGCTCAAAGCTTAAGACATCATGATCGCTTTTCCCCAAGGGACATTCATGTTCAATTTCCTCTTTAGAGATTCCCTGGTAAATACCAAATCCAACCTTGCTGCAACATCTTGTCCCCTGCACCTTGTTGGTGATCTCACCCACTGTGTCACCAAGTTATTTGTTGCTACCTTTAACAATTCTTCTGCCCACTCACCCCCGTTCACCACTTCGTAGTCTTCCCACACTATTTCTTTGCAATTAAAGTCTCCAACTATCATCACTTTATCCTTTCTGATGAGTTCTTGCTTCATTCTGTCTAGAGTATTTCTCATCACCATTTGGTACTGTTCATATTCCCAAGCACTGGTTCTGGGTGGTATGTATACTGTTATAATATTAATGTCCCTATTGCCATCTGTTATAAGCATACTTATCATTTCCTCATTTCTCTTACTATAGTTCACCTCCTTCACTATCAGATCTTCCTTAGTAAGAACCTCCTTAGTGGAAACCTCCAAACGAATAGGAATAGTCCCAAAAGAGTGGAAAAGAGCTGACATTGTGCCTATATATAAGAATGGTAGTAGAATGGAACCGCTAAATTATAGACCAGTATCGTTGACTAGTATATTGTGCAAGGCATGTGAAGAAGTAATTAAAGCTAAGTGGAGTGAGTATCTAGAAAGTGAAAACATCTTGAGTGAAAGACAGTTTGGTTTCAGAAAAGGAAGATCGTGCGTATCCAATTTATTATGTTTTTATTCAAGAGTGACTGACATACTACAACATAGAGAGGGATGGGTGGATGCTATCTACCTGGACTTGAGAAAGGCCTTTGATAAAGTACTACACAATAGACTGATGTGGAAACTAAAGAAGATTGGAGGAGTAAATGATAAACTAGCAAAATGGATGGAAAATTGCTTAGTGGGAAGAGAAATGAGAACAGTGGTGAGAGGAAGGAAGTCCGAGTGGAAGAAGGTAACCAGTGGAGTTCCACAAGGGTCAGTGCTTGGTCCCATCATGTTTTTTATTTATGTTAATGATATGCCAGTAGGAATTGACAGTTACATGAACATGTTTGCGGATGATACTAAAATTATGAGGAGAGTAAGGAATGTGGAAGATTGTAACAAGTTACAGGAAGATCTTGATAAAATATATGAGTGGAGTAAAGAGTGGCAGATGGAATTTAATATAGACAAGAGCCATGTTATGAAAATGGGAAGAAGTATATACAGACCAAACAGGGATTACAGGCTGGGTGATGAGAAAATTAAAGAGACCAATGAGGAGAAAGACTTAGGAGTAACTGTGCAAAACACTTTGTCACCGGAGAAACACATAAACAAGATATTTTGGAAAACATATAACATGCTTCAAAATATTGGCCTTGCATTCCACTACCTAGATGAAGGAATGATGAAGATATTATGTACCTTAATAAGACCCCAGTTAGAATATGCAGTTTGTGTCTGGTCACCGCCTATGAAGAAAAATCTGAAGAAGGTGGAAAGGGTACAGAAGCTGGCAACAAGGATAGTACAAGGACTCAGGGAGTTAGACTATGAGGAAAGACTGAGAAAACTGGGGCTGACCACATTAGAAGAGAGAAGAACAAGAGGGGACGTGATAACTATGTATAAATTGGTGAACAAGATTGACATACTGGACAGAGAGTTGATAAAGGTGACCACAAGTAATCATCTCCAGGGACATGAAAAGAAATTAATAAAAGACATCTGTCTAAATGACGTGAGAAAATACAGTTTCCCGCATCATAGTATTGATAAGTGGAATAAACTGAGCAGTGATGTCGTTGGCGCGGTGTGTGTCAATCAGATGAAAGAGAGGTATGACAGGAGTGGACAAGGAGACAGGACACAGAGCTTAGCTCGGGCCCTGTAATACACAAATAGGTAAATACACACACACACCAATAAGTTTCTTTTGTCAACAGTGTCCATCCCTTTCCATGCCCTATATATTTGTTTCAAGATACGAGCGTTTGAGGATATAAGCTGGAACAAATTAAACTCGTAACCCGAAGCACCACTGTATATTATTTCACTTAATTAACTTATTGATGGTTTCTCTGTTCATCTTTCCACTTATGTATTTGTAAAAAAGCTTGGGTTTCTCTTCACAGCTCTTTACTACAACCCTTTCAAACTTTCTCTCCTCCTCCCTTCTTATTCAACATATTCATTTTGTGCTATTTTTCATTGCTTCCTATTTTCTTAATTTTGCAGCTTACTTAATTTCTTCCTTACTCTTCTTATTTTTTACACATGTAGCTTTATACCACAAGTGTTTGCCCTCTTTTACTCTGTATACCGGAACATACCTCAATATCCCCTTAGTGTGCTTAGGTTTGCCTTGTATGGTTTCTTTCCAATTAATACTAATAAAGAACTTACCTAATCCTTCAAAATTTGTCTTGGCATGATTTTATCCAAATTTTTTGTGTTCCTTTTTGCATTTCAATAATCCCTGATCTTCTAATTCAATTTCCAGAACCACATGATCACTTTTCCCCATTGGGTTATGATATTTAATGGTTGGGCAAGGCTCTATTTTTTTATGTGAATACCACATCAAACACAGATGTTTTTTCTTCTCCTCTCTACCTTGTATAGTCTTTTACCATTTCCAGATGTAACACTTCTTCCGCCGTGGCCATTGCTATCACCATATTTCTTTATCAAATGATATTATCTTTCTTCTTTGAAACCAAAAATCTCCCTTACAATGTTCCAATCCCCCAGTTGCACCTTTGTTGACATGGCTGGCACCATCTATACTTTTTCCCTTCCACTGTTTTTCTGTTTAAAAAACAAGGCAATTCTATACAATTTTGGAGACAGGAACACTATCTAGCCTGCTCTCCCCCTACAACACATCACCAGGCCTTGCTGTGCGTAAGAGATGGAAGTATCTTAATGGATTAATGCTTTCAATTAATTTCAATGGGAAAAATTAGTGTGACTTACGAGCTAATTTGTCACAGAATGAATTAAACTCGTAATCAAGGTACCACTGCATACATTCCTAAGAGTTGAGTGCTTGATATTTAAAGATATTATTGAATACTATTGAATACTCTGGAGCACACACCACCAAAGTTTAATTTCCTCTGCAATTAAAATAATGTGCTCTACATAAACAAATATTAAACCTTATATTTGTTGGACCCTATATTGGAAATATTGACCTTATTTCTGAGCATAGGTGAAAAACTAAGGTACAGTAAGGAAAGATACATGCAAAAGAAATAAGAAAAATAGTAACCTCTGTTATGTCTGCAGGAGTCAAGACCATCCCAGCAAGCTGCTTCCACACAGGTTCAGCAAGGTTGAGGCTCAGAGGGCTGCCAGTGCGGATGGCTATACCCATCAGTACACCTGTAATTTGATTATTTATTGCCAAGAGATTGATGAAAGTTTTTCATATGAACTAAAAAATGTTTCTGGAATAGAGACAGGTAATGAAAATATGTCACGGAATAGAAGAATATGTGGGTAGAAGTGAAACTATTACTACCTTCAGAGGCCTTAAGAACTAGCAACATATGTCCATTAATTCAATAATCTCTCTCTCTCTCTCTCTGTAGATTGTCCAAAGAGAAGCATTACATAATCTCATATATGAAAGATTGCCATTCAAGGTTGGAAATATTACGTGCTGAAATGCTTTTAATGCTTCTAATATGAATGAACTAAGAATTACTGAGGTGGATTGGAGGAACAAAGAGCAGCAATGGTGGCCATTGGCATCATGAGAATGGTACTTGATCAAGGTTTCCAGAAATAAAGATACAATTGAATTCAAGAACTTAGAGCATCACTGTAGTACATAAAAGCTTTTAAAACATCAGGAACAACACATGGCAACAGTGACCACCTGAACATTGCAATACAATCCATGTCCACCCAATTACCAATAATGTTCATTCATATTTCCTTTCCTATGACATGTAACTTTTAAAGCATGGCATTAAAACTATTTGACCATAGAATGACCATGGGACACACACACACACACACACACTGGATAAGTGTAGATATGGAGACGGGACCACACAAGCATAAAGCCCAGGCCCTGTAAAACTACAACTAGGTAAATACAACTAGATAAATACACACACACACACACACACACACACACACAAGACAAATGCATGGTCAGTACAGGAATATGAAGAAATGATAAGTGATACAGGAACATGTCTGGAAGAAATGTTGGGTGGCTGTGAACGAACTATAATGATGGGAGATTTTAATTGTAAAGAGGTGTGTTGGGAGGACTGGTCAATGGAAGGATCAGAGACAACATGGGGAAATACACTATTGACACTGGCAATGGAAAATGTGTTAACTCAGTGGGTCAAAGAAGATACTAGGTTTGGAGGAGAGGAGCATCGTCAAGACTGGACTTGGTCTTTAGTACAGAGCCAATGGTCATTGAGGAGATGAGGGTGGAGTGCCCTTTAGCAAAGAGTGATCATGCAGTTTTGGAGTTCAAGGTGATAGATGAAGAGAAATCTAGAAGAAATGAAGAATATAAAGTGGGAAGATGGAATTATGCCAAGACAGATTTTGGAAACCTAAAGAAATTCTTTCAAGAGACAAATTGGATGAAATTCAAGAGTGCTAAGGAGCAAATGAAAAGTGGAAGGAATTTATAAAATATACAAAGAAGGTGAGAAAAATTTGTACCAATAAGACAACATAGAGAAGTTGGAAAGCAGGACTGGTTTAACGATAGATGTGAAAAGGCTAGAACAAGAAAAGAGGATGCATGGAAGAGGTGGAGAAGGAAAAGACGGATTAAGCAGTGGGAAAGTTACAAAAGAGCAAGAAATGAATATGTGTTGATTAGAAGAGAAGAAAGAAAGAAACAAGAAAAGGATATAATTGATAAATGTAAAGACCAACCAAGGCTTTTTACAGACATGTGAACAACAACATCAAAAATAGAGAAAGTATTGAAAGTTTAGAAGTAAATGGAGTATGCAGTGAAGATCCCAGGAAATGGCAGAGGCTATGAATGGATGCTTTCGGAAGGTATTCACAAAGGAGACTGCTTTTGACAAACCACTGGTAATGGAACAGAAAGGGATTATGAAGGAGTTTCAAGTAACTGTGGAGGAGATCAAGAATATGATGGGAGTTTAGAAGTGAGAAAAGCTGTGGGACCTGATGGGGTATCAGGATGGATTTTAAGAGAATGCAGGAGCAACTGGCAGAAAAAGTTTGTGAAGTAATTGATGCCTCATTAAGGGAAGGTGTAGTGCCCCAAGACTGGAAAAGAGCTAACATTGTCCCAATCTATAAATCAGGTAACAAGAGAGACCCATTGAACTATAGATCAGTGTCACTTACAAGTGTGGTAGCTAAGATGTGTGAGAGGGTGGTGAAGAATAGATGGACAGACTTCTTGGAGAAAATGACATACTTTGTGAGTGTCAATTTGGTTTTAGAAAAGGGCGTTCATGCACGACAAACCTGATATGTTACTATTCGAGGGTGATAGATGTAATACAGGAAAGAGATGGTTGGGCTGATGGAGTATATCTGGATTTAAAAAAGGCCTTTGATAAGGTACCACACGGAGACTGATCTGGAAACTTGAAATGGTAGGAGTGCATGGCAGTTTACTAAAATGGATGGAAGACTTTTGGTAGGAAGAGAAATGAGAACAATAATTAAGGACAGACCATCAGAATGGGGCTTGGTGGAGAGTGGAGTTCCACAGGGATCAGTGTTGGCACCAGTAATGTTTGCGGTCTACATAAATGACATGGTGGATGGGGTGTCCAGTTATGTGAGCCTATTTGCAGACGATGCAAAATTGTTAAGAAAAGTGAGATGTGACAAAGATTGCGAACTACTCCAGGAAGACTTGGACAGAATATGGAAATGGAGCTGTACATGGCAAATGGAGTTCAACACGACAAAATGCAAGAAAATAGAGTTTGGCAAGAGTGAAAGAAGAATCAGGAGTATATACAAGATTGGAAATGAAGACATAAAACCAGTCATGAAGAAAAGACCTTGGGATGACAATTACCAATGACCTATCGCCAGAGAGACATATAAACAAAATAATTGGAGAAGTATTGAACTTATTGAGGAACATAAGAGTGGCGTTCAGATATTTAGATGAAGAAATGATGAAGAAAATAATTACTGCAATGATAAGACCGAGGCTTGAATATGCAACAATACAGTGGGCTCGAACTTAAAGAAACACATAAGGAAACTAGAGAAAGTACAGAGGGCTGCAACAAAATGGTGCCTGACTTAAGAGATTTGACTTATGAAGACAGACTGAAAAGAATGCAACTTCCGACCCTGGAAAACAGAAGAGAAAGGGAGACCTGATAGCAATATACAGAGTGATGATTGGCATGGAAAAATGGATAGGGAAGATCTGTGTATGTGGAATGAAAGAATGTCGAGAGGGCATGGGAAAAACTAAAATGGCCACTTATAGGAGAGATGTGAAAAAATATAGCTTCCCTCATAGAAGGGTGGAAGCATGGAATAGTTTAGACGTGGAAGTGGTCAACGCAAGGAATATTCATGATTTTAAGAAAAAGCTGGACATTAATAGATATGGAGACGGGACAACACGAGCATAGCTCTTTTCCCGTATGTTACAATTAGGTAAATACAATTAGGTAAATACACACACACACACACACACACACACATGTGGAAAAATGGAATGCATTGGATAATGAAATTGTTGCAGCACATAGTGTGCATAACTTTAAAGAAAAACTAGATAAATGGAGATATGGAGACAGGACACTATGAGCCCGCTCGAACCCTGTATAATACAACTAGGTAAATACACACACATAAAGTGCCACATGCAAGATTACTGTGGAAGTTAGAGGAAAAGGGTGGCTTAAAAGGAAGAACATTGAGATGGATGGAAAATTATTTGAGGGGGAGAGAAATAAGGATGATAGTTAAAGATATAAAGTCCAAGTGGAGAGCAGTAGAAAGCGGAGTGACCCTAGGGGTCAGTATTGGCACCAATACTTTTCATCATTTATATTAACGACATGCCAGAAGGAGTGAACAGCTACATAAATCTGTTTGCAGATGATATGAAACTGTGCAGAGTTGTAAAGCAAAAAGAGGATTGTGAAACACTACTGCAAGAAGACCTAAATAAGATCTGAGAATGGAGTAAAAAGTGGGAAATGGAATTCAATATGGACAAAAGCCATGTCATGGAAATGGGAAAGAGTGAAAGACTACCAGTGGGAATCTATAAAATGGGAGATGGAGTAGAACTGGAGAAAGTAAAAAAGGATAGAATTTTTAGAGAGACATATAATTTGCTAAGGAATATTGAAGTAGCATTTCACTACATGGACAAAGAAATGATGAAGAAATTGATAAGTACTATAATAAGACCCAGATTGGAATATGCAGTAGTGTGGACCCCTCATAAAAAGAAACACATAAGGAAGTTGGAGAGACTACAAAAAATGGCTACAAGAATGGTTCCATAATTTGAAGGGATGACATATGAGGAGAGACTAAAGGCTATGGATCTACCAACCCTGGAACAGAGAAAGGAGAGAGGGGATCTGATAAAAGTTTATAAATTGATCAACAGAATGGACCAAGCGGATAATGAGAAACTGATCCTGAGAGAAGAATATGACATTCAAAGCACAAGATCACATAGTAAAAAGCTGAGAAAGGGAAGATGTCTGAGAGATGTTAAAAAATATAGCTTCCCGCAAAGATGTATTGAGATGTGGAACAGTTTGAGTGAAGAAGTAGTGTCTGCAACGAGTGTGCATACTTTTAAAGTAAGATTGGATAAGTGTAGATATGGAGACGGGGCCACAAGAGCATAAAGCCTAGGCCCTGTAAAACTACAACTAGGTAAATACACATGGAGTGCAGCCATTGAGCAGGATGAACGCATCTGAGCAGCTTGCAGATTACTACAAAAAGAGTCGGACTCAGGCCTAGACGTATGTACAGGGGGAGAGGGGGCCATATGTTCTACTGTCTCCAGATTAAATAAGTGTTAGATCACATATAAGGAATGAATATCAAGAGAGAGATGGAACCAAGTAGCACTGCCAGGTGTATGACAGAATCAAGACATATGCCGAGTGATAACCAATGCTTTATAGACACCCCTATTGGTTTAAGGAAACTGACTGATGATACTATGGAAAAGGATTTCTCGGATTTCAGGAAGGAACGAGGTAATATGAGAAGGCTTATTGATGTAGAAAGAGAATTAAGATATAAGAAGGAGGTGATGTCCAGTCTCATGGACAAACAAGACCGACTGGGAACGGAGAACACAGCCCTGAAATTGAGAGTAGCTAAATGTGAGAAAATCAGTGCAATAAACCAGGAACTAAAAGAGGAGATTCAGGAAATAAGGAAGCAAAATGACGTTCTAAAAAACACTTGCCAAAATTATGAAAGCTCTTTAAAGAGCTTGCAGGCTAAAGTGCAAGACGGGATTACAAACAGGGCAGAAGGTGGTCTAGGTGATAACAAGTTGAAAGAACTAAGAAATGAATGGAAACAGGAGCAATAAGAGTAAAAAGTCAAATTTTCAGAAGTGGTAAGGAGACAAATAAACGAGAACACAAAAGTCGCTGTAATAGAAGTTATCAAGGAAAAGGAAGATTTGGTGCGGAATGTAGTGGGGGAAAAAAAAAAAAAAAAAAAAAAAAAAAAAAAAAAAGCTTCGTGATTTATGGGATGAGGGAAAAGAAAAATCCAAATAAATTCACGAGAGAATGAGAAGAAAGGGAAATGGCCACTGTTATCAAATGAGTACAAGACAGCACACAAGAATTTGACCAGGAGGTGGAGGAAGTGATTAGGCTGGGAAGGTACAGTGAAGGGGGTAGGAGACCAATGAAGGTGAAAATGAGATTTCAAGTGGCTGTAGAGGAAATTATGGCTAGAAAAGGGAAGCTTGCTAATGATATCAATCACAAGGAAATATGGATAAAAAGAGATATGAACTTAGAGGAAAGGGAAAAGGAGAAAGTACTAAGAAATGAAGCTAAGGAAAAAACGAGAAAAGGACAGAGATATAGAAGAAGAATTTTTACTGGAGGGTTCTGGATATGAGACTAAAAAGTGGTACCTAAGGAAAAAAGAGGTCGTGGAGGAGGCAATAAATTAAGAGTGACGTACTAACAGATGGTTTGTTATCAAGCATATTGGAAGTTCGGGATTATATGAAAGAGAAAAAGTCGGATGTAATGTGCATCTTCGAAACAAAAGTGAAAAAAAAGATATCCATGTCAACTTTAAAGAGGAGGGATATAATACCTGGAGGAGGGACAGGAAGGATAAAGGGAGGAGGAGTGCTAATAATGGTTCATGATAATATATGTGTGGAGGATGTGCAATATGGTGAGGACAAAGTGGAAGTAATGGGAGTAACAATCAGAACAGAAGATTTAAAGAAAAAATAAATTATAGTTACATATGTTCCACCAAAGACTAATACATGGGGATCAGAAGAGAATAAAGATATGAAAAGAGAGGTGATAAAGTGCCTAGATAACATTATAAGAAGAGATAGAAGAATACTCTTAGTTGGAGACTTTAAATGTAAAAAAATAAACTGGAGAGAGATGGAAGTAATGGATAATGCTGGGCAGTGGAGTGAGAAAGTGTTGCAGTTGACTATGATTAATACAATGGACAAGTGGGTAGAGGAGTCAACAAGGTACAGGGGGGAAGAAGAACCATCATTGCTTGACGTAATTTTCACAAAGAAACCAGAGTCCCCTGCAATTATACAATGGGGAAAAGTGATCATGTGACATTAGAGATGCAAATCCAGGAGGAAGATGAGATAAGTTACAGAGAGGACTATAAAGGAGAGAGATTAAATTATGCAAGAGTGGATTTTGAAAAATTAAGGATTAATTTTTCTGATATTGAGTGGAGTAATATTATGTGCAGGAAGACTGTACAAGAGAAATATGACATATTCTTACATAAATACAATGAAGGAGAAAAAAAGTTTGTTCCTGTTTATAGGGTTCAGAAAAAAAATACATGCTTTGTACAATGCTAGATGCATACAAGCAAAAAAGGCAAAAGATAAAGCGTGGAAGAAACTTTTAAAGCAGGGAAATGACTATAACAGTCAGCAGTACACAGATACTAGGAATAAATATATTAGAGTAAGGAGAGAGGAAGAAAGAAAGTTTGAGAAAGATGTAGTGGATAAAAGCAAAGATGAACCCAAACTTTTCTACAAGTTTATAAATGGCAAAACAAAGAATATGGAAACAATTGAAAAAATAATCAAAGAAAGGAAGACATACCAAACAGAGAAGGAAATGTGTGAAATAATGAATGAGAGCTTCAAAACGGTATTCACTGCAGAGGATGATTTCACAGAACCTAATAGGACATTGGATTGCTAAGGATTACAGGAGATTGCAGTGCACAAAGAGGATATTGGAAGATTATTGGATAAGTTGGAAGTCAGAAAAGCAATGGGGCCAGATGGTTTATCATACTGGGTGTTGAAAGAATGTAAAGAGCAATTACTGGATCCAATTTGGGAAATAATTAAAAGTTCAATAAATGAAGGGAAAGTTTCACTAGGGTTGAAGAGAGCTAACGTAATACCGATATTTAAAGGTGGAAAGGTAACTGAACCACTAAACTACAGACTAGTGTTACTTACAAGTGTTGTAGGGAAGTTATGTGAAATAATTATCAGAGAAAAATGAGTTAAATTTTTAAAAGAGGAGCAAGTCATATCGAACAGACAATTTGGGTTCAGGACAGGGTGGCCATGCATATCAAACTTATTAAGCTTCTACTCGAGAGTTATTGCAGGACTTGAAAACACAGATGGATGGGTAGACACAGTATATGTGGACATTAAAAAGGCTTTTGATAAAGTCCCGCACGGAAGACTTCTTTGGAAACTAGAGTACATAGGAGGACTGCATGGAACTTTGCTCAAATGGACAAGAGATTATTTGAAGGATAGGGATATGAGAACTGTGATCAAAGATACATACTCATCTTGGGGTAAAGTAACTAGTGGAGTGCCACAAGGGTCAGTGTTAGCCCCCATTATGTTTCAAGTTTATGTAAACGACATTCACATTGGGATAAACAGTTATATAAATTTATTCGCTGATGAAGCAAAGTTGCTAAGAGTTATCAAAACCAGAGAGGACTGTCTGCTGTTGCAGGAAGATTTAAACAAGATCTATAAATGGAGCAAGAAGTGGAAATTGGAGTTTAATGCCAAGAAATGCCACATAATGGAACTAGGAAAGAGTAAGAGAAGACCAGTATGGAACTACTTGATGGGAGAGGAGCAAATAATGAAGACTAAAGAAGAAAAAGATCTTGGAGTGATCATACAAGAAAATCTGAGCCATGATACACATAAGCAAAATATTTGGACTATCATATAAGATGTTGACTAATATAAGAGTGGCATTTCATTACATGGATAAAGATATGATGAAAAAAATCATCACAAGCATGATACACCCAAAGCTAGAATATGCAGCAGTGGTATGGTCTCCGAGCTCTAAAAAGGATATAAGAAAATTGCAAAGGATACAGAAGATTGCTACAAAGATGGTGTCGGAATTAAAGGACCTCACATATGAAGAACGACTGAAGGAAATGGGACTGCCATCTTTACAAGATAGAAGAGAACGTGGGGACCTAATAGTAAATTATATTGAAAAGATAGACAAAGAAGACTTGGTGGAATTGACAGAAGAATATGGAAGGACAAGAGGACATGAAAAGATCAGGATGAGGCAGTGTGTGAAGGATATTGGAAAATACAGTTTTCCACACAGAACAGTGGAAAAATGGAATGCATTGGATAATGAAATTATTACAGCACATAGTGTACATAACTTTAAAGAAAAATTAGATAAATGAAGATATGGAGACAGGACACTATGAGCCCCACTCAAATCCTCTACGATACAACTAGCTAAACACACACACACACACACACAGAAAAGTACAGTAACAAGTACAGTAAGAAAGGACTAAAGAAACTTACGTATGAGTGGAATGTAATGTATTCCAACATAAATGGAGTGATATCGGGGATTCTAGAACTCAACGATTACTTGAGGGACAAGAACCCAGATATTGTGGGTCTTACTGAAACAAAACTGAGAGAGGGAGAAGACCTGATGATGGTTGGAGAAGGGAAATATAATGTTTGGAAAAGAAATAGAGTAGGTAAGATGGGAGGAGGAGTGATGTTGCTGGTTAAAAAAGATATAAAGGTGGATCAAGTGAAAGAAGGTATGGGAAAGGCAGAAGTGCTAAAGATCAGAGCAGAAACTAATGAAGGAAAAAGAGGCACTACATAGTGGTGTACGTACCACCTAAGACAAATGCATGGTCAGTACAGGAATATGAAGAAATGATAAGTGATACAGGAACATGTCTGGAAGAAATGTTGGGTGGCTGTGAACGAACTATAATGATGGGAGATTTTAATTGTAAAGAGGTGTGTTGGGAGGACTGGTCAATGGAAGGATCAGAGACAACATGGGGAAATACACTATTGACACTGGCAATGGAAAATGTGTTAACTCAGTGGGTCAAAGAAGATACTAGGTTTGGAGGAGAGGGAGCATCGTCAAGACTGGACTTGGTCTTTAGTACAGAGCCAATGGTCATTGAGGAGATGAGGGTGGAGTGCCCTTTAGCAAAGAGTGATCATGCAGTTTTGGAGTTCAAGGTGATAGATGAAGAGAAATCTAGAAGAAATGAAGAATATAAAGTGGGAAGATGGAATTATGCCAAGACAGATTTTGGAAACCTAAAGAAATTCTTTCAAGAGACAAATTGGATGAAATTCAAGAGTGCTAAGGAGCAAATGAAAAGTGGAAGGAATTTATAAAAATATACAAAGAAGGTGAGAAAAATTTGTACCAATAAGACAACATAGAGAAGTTGGAAAGCAGGACTGGTTTAACGATAGATGTGAAAAGGCTAGAACAAGAAAAGAGGATGCATGGAAGAGGTGGAGAAGGAAAAGACGGATTAAGCAGTGGGAAAGTTACAAAAGAGCAAGAAATGAATATGTGTTGATTAGAAGAGAAGAAAGAAAGAAACAAGAAAAGGATATAATTGATAAATGTAAAGACCAACCAAGGCTTTTTACAGACATGTGAACAACAACATCAAAAATAGAGAAAGTATTGAAAGTTTAGAAGTAAATGGAGTATGCAGTGAAGATCCCAGGAAATGGCAGAGGCTATGAATGGATGCTTTCGGAAGGTATTCACAAAGGAGACTGCTTTTGACAAACCACTGGTAATGGAACAGAAAGGGATTATGAAGGAGTTTCAAGTAACTGTGGAGGAGATCAAGAATATGATGGGGAGTTTAGAAGTGAGAAAAGCTGTGGGACCTGATGGGGTATCAGGATGGATTTTAAGAGAATGCAGGAGCAACTGGCAGAAAAAGTTTGTGAAGTAATTGATGCCTCATTAAGGGAAGGTGTAGTGCCCCAAGACTGGAAAAGAGCTAACATTGTCCCAATCTATAAATCAGGTAACAAGAGAGACCCATTGAACTATAGACCAGTGTCACTTACAAGTGTGGTAGCTAAGATGTGTGAGAGGGTGGTGAAGAATAGATGGACAGACTTCTTGGAGAAAAATGACATACTTTGTGAGTGTCAATTTGGTTTTAGAAAAGGGCGTTCATGCACGACAAACCTGATATGTTACTATTCGAGGGTGATAGATGTAATACAGGAAAGAGATGGTTGGGCTGATGGAATATATCTGGATTTAAAAAAGGCCTTTGATAAGGTACCACACCGGAGACTGATCTGGAAACTTGAAATGGTAGGAGGAGTGCATGGCAGTTTACTAAAATGGATGGAAGACTTTTGGTAGGAAGAGAAATGAGAACAATAATTAAGGACAGACCATCAGAATGGGGCTTGGTGGAGAGTGGAGTTCCACAGGGATCAGTGTTGGCACCAGTAATGTTCGCGGTCTACATAAATGACATGGTGGATGGGGTGTCCAGTTATGTGAGCCTATTTGCAGACGATGCAAAATTGTTAAGAAAAGTGAGATGTGACAAAGATTGCGAACTACTCCAGGAAGACTTGGACAGAATATGGAAATGGAGCTGTACATGGCAAATGGAGTTCAACACGACAAAATGCAAGAAAATAGAGTTTGGCAAGAGTGAAAGAAGAATCAGGAGTATGTACAAGATAGGAAATGAAGACATAAAACCAGTCATGAAGAAAAGACCTTGGGGTGACAATTACCAATGACCTATCGCCAGAGAGACATATAAACAAAATAATTGGAGAAGTATTGAACTTATTGAGGAACATAAGAGTGGCGTTCAGATATTTAGATGAAGAAATGATGAAGAAAATAATTACTGCAATGATAAGACCGAGGCTTGAATATGCAACAATACAGTGGGCTCCGAACTTAAAGAAACACATAAGGAAACTAGAGAAAGTACAGAGGGCTGCAACAAAAATGGTGCCTGACTTAAGAGATTTGACTTATGAAGACAGACTGAAAAGAATGCAACTTCCGACCCTGGAAAACAGAAGAG
This sequence comes from Portunus trituberculatus, assembly GCF_017591435.1. Taxonomy (NCBI): domain Eukaryota; kingdom Metazoa; phylum Arthropoda; class Malacostraca; order Decapoda; family Portunidae; genus Portunus; species Portunus trituberculatus. Next base: position 11,618,904 of record NC_059295.1, read on the forward strand.
AAAGGGAGACCTGATAGCAATATACAGAGTGATGATTAGCATGGAAAAATGGATAGGGAAGATCTGTGTATGTGGAATGAAAGAGTGTCGAGAGGGCATGGGAAAAAATTAAAAATGGCCACTTATAGGAGAGATGTGAAAAAATATAGCTTCCCTCATAGAAGGGTGGAAGCATGGAATAGTTTAGACGTGGAAGTGGTCAACGCAAGGAATATTCATGATTTTAAGAAAAAGCTGGACATTAATAGATATGGAGACGGGACAACACGAGCATAGCTCTTTTCCCGTATGTTACAATTAGGTAAATACAATTAGGTAAATACACACACACACACACACACACACACACACAGCAGTAAGAGTGTGGTGCGTCCCATCAGGGCATTATTGACTACTAGTTAAAGAAAATTCCAACAAGTGGAGGTGAAGGAATACAAGCACATGGAAGTGCCACGTGTGTGGTACAGTCTCTTCTCCCTCGTCATGTCTAACATGGCATCCCTGACAAACAAAATGGATGAGTTGGTTGTGCCAGTAAGATCAATCTGTGCAGACATTATGATGATCATTGAGGTGTGGCAGATAGTGCCTGAGATGTACATGGTGCAAGACTTCCAGCTCTTTCATCCCCTCAGGACAGGGCACAGAGGGATTGGTGTAGTGGGGTTTTGCCAGTCTACCTTTAGGCCCTCACACCTCCCTCCCTGTGGACGTCCCAGCCAGAGTGGAGGCCCTGTGGGGTGTGAGTGACATAGCCCTACCATCCTAGCAATACAGCCTCCATTATCCTCTGCATCCCCTACCAGCCCCCACGTGCTGCCACAGCACAGGTGCTCATTAAGCCCATCATTAGTATTGCTAATGCTCTGAGGGTGAGGCATCCTGCTACTAAGCTGGTTATCTGTGGGAACTTTAATGGAATGCATTGGATAATGAAATTATTACAGCACATAGTGTACATAATCGCCTTGATATCAGTGACATTCTACACCAACTGAACCTCACCCAGGTCATGGACTTCTCCACCCACCAACGACCTTTATCAAGACTGACATGAGTCAGTAGTACTCACCTCACAAGCCCCTGGCCCCCATAGGATGCAGCACTCACCTTTCCAACCTGTGGATCACCACACCCACCACCTATCACTGCCAGCCAGCTGTCACCAAGAACCACTGCCCCATCCCTGACTCAGCCATGAGGGAGTTTCGGTAATGGGTGACACATCACCCGTGGACTGACGTGCTGGATATGGAGGATGTCCACAACAAATGGCAGAATTACATTGCCATCACCATGGAACTTTCCACCACTACTTTCCAACAAAAGAGCATCACAATGCATCCATCTGATGCCCTACATCAAAAGACTTATATGTCAGTGAAACTGGTCTTTCCATTCTTGCCCAGTCAAATTCAGGAAAGTAAGGATCAGAGTGATATAGGAGATCAAGGCTATGAAGGCAAGTTATTACCAAAATAAAAATTCACCAGCTTAAGCTTGCCAACAACAAACAGTGGTATGATAATATTAAAGCTTTGTGTTGTCTACAAAAACATTCTCCTTCTCTTCCATGTATCTCACATCTCTCCTTTAATCTAACAGCAGAAGAGATCAATGGTCACTTTACCATTATCTGTTAAACTTTACCTCCCCTTGCCTCCCTTCCACTCCACTCCACTCCTCTCCCTTCCTACCTCCCTTGCTCCCTCTCCTTCCACCATCCAGGTGGTGGATGTATTCAAGAGAATACTCAAACTTAAGCCTCAATCCATCACTCCTACTGACCTTTCAATTAATATTTATAAAGAATTTGCTCCAGAACTAGCTACTCCCCTTTTGTTCAATAATAAATGCATTTCTCTCTCAGCACTCATGCCCCGTGGACTGGAAAATATTGTTTGTCACACCCGTCCCTAAAACTCTTAGTACACAGTCACTCAATATCCTCAGGCCAGTTTCTATCACACCCATCCATATCCTTATTTGTGAAGATTTTATGTTTGACTAAGCATACAAAAAAATTTGTAACTCTTAGACATCCAACAGTTTGGTAACATTAGAACCACCTCTATTTCTCACTACCTTATTAGCTTCCTTGAATTCATTCAGTCACCTGGCCAAACAAAACACCTCACTGTTGCTTTTGTGGACTTCAGAAAAGCCTTTTGTCTTGTATATCACACTGTTGTCATCAATGAGGCCATCAGTCTGGGTCTCTCTTCCCACCTGATAGCGAGACTTGCCGACTTCCTTACAGGGAGGCGATAGGCTATCCACTATCAGGGCTCCATCTCCTCTTTCCACAGCTGACATGTAGTCCTCCCATTACTGATTAACGATGCTCTCACCAACACCTCTCATCGCTGGGAGTACATGGACAACTATACTGTGTACATGCCAATTGACGCTAGAGACCTGGACTACTCGGCACTCCAAGCAACACCGGAGCAACTATGGGTGTGGACAAAGGAGAACATGATAACAATCAACCAGAGCAAGACTGGTGATGCACATCTGTACCTCCTCAGTGGCTGTGTGCTCTCCCTAGCTCTTGGAGGGCCTTCATTGCCTCCGTGTGGTCCAGTCAACCAAGTTTCTTGGTGGCGGCGGAGGACAACCAGGTGATCTGGAAGCAGCATGTCATCACCACAGTTAGGTCAGTGGCCTACAGACTGGGTACATGCTGCATAGACTCAAGTCCCTCGGGATGCTGGCAGATGACTTGAGGGGAGGGGGTGTACCTCATCTTCATCCTTCCCAGACGTGATCCTCTTCTCTCAGCTCCATTCAACAGCAGCAGATGGATAATGTGCAAACGAGGGCATGCAGGCACTGTCTACATTACCTATGACAACACACTGACCATCCTGAGTCTGTTGAAGCTGTCTGCCAGACACAGAGAGGCCCTGAAGAAACTGGGGAGGGACCTGCTGCATCACCCACACCTATGCCACCTGCTCCCCCCCTGATGCACCTTGCCCGGTCCGTGCCACAAGACATCACAACAAGATCATGCCATTGAGGGCACCACGCACAGACTGATACCACCACAGTGCAAACGGTAAACCATTAGGCTAGTGTACTATTCTTAACCCTTAACTTCCGGGGATTAAAATATTTTTTCCTGTCTAATGACGGGGAAAAATGGTACACCTAAAAATTGTCAGAACACAGTTTGAATACTGATAATTATTTTCTCTGTGTTATTCTGAATACAATGATGTACTTTCCAGCTCGATATGACGTCTGAGAGTTTAGTTATTGCCTTATCAAAGTTTCCTCCTCCGAACGGTGTGACCAGTCAAGAGGAAACAGCCCGGAGAGCGACGCTGTTCTCTCTCTCTCTCTCTCTCTCTGTGTGTGTGTGTGAGAGAGAGAGAGAGAGAGAGAGAGAGAGAGAGAGAGAGAGAGAGAGAGAGAGAGAGAGAGAGAGAGAGAGTAGGGGGAGGAAGGAAGGACATATTATCACTGATTTCTGAGACACGTGTGTGTGTGTGTGTGTGTGTGTGTGTGTGTCATATATCACTGATTTCTGAGACACGTGTGTGTGTGTGTGTGTGTGTGTGTGTGTGTGTGTGTGTGTGTGTGTGTGTGTGTGTGAATTTATTTACGAGAGACTGTATGACAGGCCTAATTTTCCAGAGTGGATCATCAGTTTTAACATTGCAGAAGTGAAGGTATTTCAATATGTTGTCATATCTGTCCCTTGTTATGTACCGTGCAAAGATTGGCATGTACAGCAGATCACTCTTCTTCCAATAATCATGCCTCAAAGCTTTTCTCGAATGACTCATAAGAAGCGTGACGGCTATGAACGTCAGGAGTTCATTTCTTGTGATGTTTTTCCACTCTTTCTCGTGAGAGCTATGGGGCACATCATCATCATCTGCTGTTTCTTCATCATGAAAAGTGTTGCTCTCACTCACTATATGGTCCAAGAAAGCATCACTGAGAAACGCCATGAAATAGTCACAATTGTGTTGCACAGGAGGGAATTCAGCTGTTATGCCAGGAGACACAGATAAATCAGGCATAACTGGGAAAAATCATCATTGAATTCCCTCCATTGAAAGACAGGTCGGGGTCTTGCGCCACCTCTGCCACGCCCCCTTGATCGTCTCCCCAGAACGCGAGGAGCACGCGCATGCCTCGCCTCCTAGAAACACTCTGTGTCCTTGACACATTATCTGGAGTCTGTTCTTCATCATTATTGCCTTCACTGTCACTTATACTGTGTAAGAGTCTCTGTCTCTCTGTCTGTTCTCCTGAGAAAGCAGGTGAATGATGCTCTACATCCGTGTCCTCACTACTAGTCTCTTCACTTTCCCCAGTTTCTTCTTCTATATATTCACTGTCACTTTCTTCTAGCTCAGAACCACTGCTAAGTAAAAGGGTTCTGCCTTGCTCCATGGTGATTTACAATCTGACCCGATCCTTCGCTGTTATCACTGACCTTTCTACCCAGCGTCACGGAGTTGCCAAGTGTCGCCCATAAAACGGGAAAACAGTTCAGTTACCTCTAAAATTAGGAGCTCTTGTGGAAACACTTGTGTGGTAAAAGATGCCAGATACTTCTACTCACCATCCGCCTCAAGAGAGCGCGCGAGAGACTTAAAATTACCCCGGGAAAAATCTTGATTACTGGGACGAATCCCGTCACTTCGGACGTTCTGACGCAAACGTTTATATACGACTGCCGGAAGTTAAGGGTTAAGGCCCCTACATGTATATTTTCAGTATGTATATGCTGCAATTCAAATAAACTACTGTAATCGCCTGTGTATCTTGATCGCCACTATCCGGAATTTGCTACTATCCGGAGCTGCCCAAGTGTATTCAAACCTACCATGTGAGTGATCCCTCGATTCCACTAGGCGGCAGCACTTACTCCCATGCCCTCCTGCTCTCACTCGCTGACAACTTGAGTAATGGTGGCACTATTTGGCAAGTTTGTAGCCTTCTTCATCATTCCAGCATGGCAGGAGTGTATGTATGTCCCACCACCACTTAAAGGCATCACACTAGCATTTTTTGTCATATTCGACAATTTCTGTTGTTTTTAACTGTTCTGTCAACTCTTTCTGTCGTCTTGAGTCAGATGAAATGCACCGTTTTCCTCTAGTGCGAATTTTTAGTGCAATTAAGACCTATGGCTTCTAATCAAAACTTCTGTAATAAAATTAATCTTCTTGCTAATTGGAATGATGTTATAATCTCAAATTAATAGAATCTTAATAAATAGATGTAAATATATTTGTGTATATATATATATATATAAATATATAAATATAAATATATATATATATATATATATATATATATATATATATATATATATATATATATATATATATATATATATAATCCCCACTTAACGAACGGGTTGCATTCCTAAAAAACCATTCATTGCATGAATTTTCGTTAAGTGAACCAATTATAACAAGTTTGACCCCTGACTTGAACTTCCATTGACAGTAAATAAAGCAAGAGTGCATCATAATACAGTAAAAGGTTTAATGAAAGTAAAAATTATGAAGTTAAACATTTAAGCAGTTTAATTTAAGACTAAGTCATTATAATGTACACTAATGTATGTACAGTCAACCCTCGGCTATCGCGACTTCGGCTATCGCGTTTGATTGCTATCGCGCACCCATGAAAAGCTGCTAAAATTTCATTATTGCGACCTCAGATGCCTGCTATCGCGCGCCCAGCCATGACGTCATGGGATATCTGAGCACTCATTGGCCAAAACTGCCTTCCCACCAAGATCAATTCGGCTTTTGCGTTTTTGGCTATGGTGCGGCTATTTCGGCCCCAATTGGGCACGATGGCCAAGGGTTAAGTGTATGTAAGTAACTTTATAATGTTGATGATCTTAAATTAATGAAGGGAGGGAGAGTGGAGTGGCAGAAATGCTAGCCGGCAACCTGTGGAATGTAAACAAAGGACGTATTATTGTACCGCATACAAAACTTATGTGCTACATTTCCACAAGGCTTTCCATTTTATTCATTGTAGAGTCACAAGTTTGGTGGTTCTTTTAGCTTGGAAGGAAGATATGGTCTCACCATCCTTCTTAATAGAGTCTGCTGACTTGAAAATAGTAGAGACAGTAGATGGAGTCAAGCCATGGTGGCGAGCAATGCTATTAGTTTTCTCGCCTCTCGTGTCTGTGAATAATATCCAGCTTCACTTCAAGGCTTCCTGGTTTTCTTAGCAACATTGCAGGGCTGGTTGCAGGGCGTTTTGTTGGCATGTTGAGCGAGGGAAGACGAGCTGTTGCTGGACTCTGTTATTGTTTTGAACTAAGAGTGGGGAAGGGTAGGGGAATTAGTAGTGCACATTTTGTCCATGAGAGACGTTGGTGTATTCAAAAGCCTGTCGGCTTGCATGATACGGTGGGGCTTTCAAACTTGGAAAAAATTACCTGGATAAAATTTCGTTAAAGCGAATTTGGTGTTCGTTATATAAGCAGATGGTAGCAAAAGGAAACGTTCGTTGTAGCGAAATTTCGTTGTGTGAACGTTTGTTAAGTTGGGGTTGCCTGTATATACATATATACATACATATATATATACAGTAATTGCCCATGTAACTGCATCACCACTATCTGGAATTCGCTACTATCTGGAGCTGTCCCTAAGCATATTCAAACCTATCCCGCAAGTGATCCCTCAATACCGCTAGGCAGCACCACTTTAGGTGGCATCACACTAGAACTTTTTCCGTCATCTTCAACAATTTCCTTTGTTTTTTTTCATTGTTCCGTCAATTCTTTCCATCGTCTTGAGCCAGACGGAACACACCGTTTTCTTTTAGAGTCAATTTTTAATCAAATTAAGATCTATGGTTTCTAACCAAAACTTTTATAATAAAATTTATTTTCTTGCTAATTGGAATGTTAATAGGACTGTTTAGTTTTTCTTGTTTTTTCATCATAGATTTCTTGATAAATTTTGACACTTTTCTCTACGTCATGAGTCCCTTTCCTACTCCTGGCAGGATTTGGGTCACGTTCCTTCCGAGTTTCCAGAGCTTTTTCGATACCACCGAGACATTCTCTAAGAGTTTTGTTGTCCAGGCCACGCACAGGTTCTTCCTCATCTCCCTCTTCTGCCTCCTGCGATGCCTTGTCTAGCTCTAGAAGTTCATCATTTGAGAGAGATTCAGCATGGCTTTCCAAAAGATCTTGCATATTATCATCATCAACTTCATTGAAGTCAGCCCTATGGCACAGATTTACTATGTCATTTCTGATCACACTGATGTCTTCAGCAAAGCCTGGGAAGTCATGAGCGCATTCTGGCCATACTTTATTCCACGCCAAGTTCATGGTAGACGTCTTCACTTCGTCCCAAGATGACTTGATGTTATCTAAGGCATGCTTAATGTTATACGACTTCCACCATTCTCTGATAGTGGGTTTGCCAGGCCCATCTGTGCCCTTTATCAGTTGTTGCATGGTTTGCCGCTTGTAGTAGGTTTTTATTGTTTGCCATGATTATTATGAATATATTTGTGCTTACAATAGACCCTTTAATATTCCATTTATTCATGTAATTAGTAATGCATGTAAGTTATATGTAATGCAGTTAAAAAAAGGGGAGGGGGAGAGATAATAGGCTCCAAGGGTGGTCATGTTAAAGCCAGTACTGCGAGTGGCACGCCAAGTTCATGGTAGACGTCTTCGCTTCGTCCCAAGATGACTTCATGTTATCTAAGGCGTGCTTGATGTTATACGACTTCCACCATTCACTGATGGTGGGCTTGCCAGGCCCATCTGTGCCCTTTATTAGTTGCTGCATGGTTTGTCGCTGGTAGTAGTTTTTTAGTGTTTGCCATGATTATTATGAATATATTTGTGCTTACATTAGACCCTTTAATATTCCATTTATTCATCTAATTAGTAATGCATGTAAGTAAAATGTAATGCAGTTAAAAAAAAAAAAGGGGGGGACGGGAAGAGATAATAGGCTCCAAGGGTAGTCAAGTTAAAGTCAGTACTGTGAGTGGCGGGGAGGTGTGGCATGGATGACGTCATCACCCCTGGTCCCCTGCACTGGCCCCTCTCGGATGACATGAGCAGATACTGTATCTGTGAATTTTTCTTACCGTATATCAAATTGAGGGTAGTAATTTCCAAATACCGTAACTGTGAATTTACCGCATAAAGAACTACCGTATAACGAGGACTTACTGTATATATATATATATATATATATATATATATATATATATATATATATATATATATATATATATATATATTGTTCCAACCTAGCAGCAAAGAGTGGTTCACTTGTTTGTTTACATTTCTCTGTGAGACGCTCTACGGCAGAGCTTCCAAGAAGCAAATGGCCAAAATGAGCTGCTCTGTCGTTTATGAGTGGACAAAGCTGTCTGAAGTTTCTCATAAAGAACATTAAAGACCAAAAATAGCAACGAGAAAATAGCAGCAGTCGGCCGCGGGGGTGAAGGGGCAGCCATGTTTGTTTACAGTTGACAAACGCGACAATGAAAGTTGACGGAAAAGTCCTAGTGTGATGCTGCCTTTACCGTTGTGTGCACATCCCACCACCCCTTGTACTGCTTATGTACCATTTTTTTTTCCAGATTATACATTTAATGTGCTTTCATTCATTGTTTTCTTACCCATTTGGGTTATGTACATGTTTTTTTCTCAATTTATAAGGTGTTGGGAGAGAAAATTCCGTGTATCTGGGTATTTCGTGTATCTGCCAGGGCCTTGGCTGCTATAATCCGGATATACGGGCGATTACTGTATATATATATCTCATTTATACGAATTCCCCTCCCCCCGTAGAAAATTTAACTCAGACTTTAGGGAGATGCAGGATTTATTTATTTAATTTTGTGGGATTTAAGATTTTGGGATTACTATTGTATCTCCAAAATCTTCAGACCCTATATTACCAGATGGTACAGTTTATTTTTTGATAATCAAATACCCTTCCCATCAGGAAGCCATTTTTAAATATCTTGTGTGATTGTGTCATAGCCTAATTCACACTCTACACAGTACGTGGCCAGGAGTCAAGTAGGGAGGTGTGACATTTAGCTCTCAAATTTTTGCATGACAGGTATAAGTTGACGAGAATTAGAATGAGAAACATCAGGAAGAGAAGACAACTAGAAACAAACAAACAAACAAATGTATTGTTGGGAGACAGCTGGACTTTCAATTCTGCCCTCCCCTCTCCCCTCCGTCATTCGTGTTATCTCCTCCTCCAAGACCCTGCCTCACTGCCAGGCTTCTCCACCATCTCTCTATATCATAAGACTGTTATGATATTTTCAAATACTTTTTTTTCTTACTGCCTTCATCATCACAACTTTACATGACATAGCTCTCACAATAACACCATTACAAAAGATAATGTTGAGACAGAGGTAGAAAGCTGTACCAGACAAACAATAAATACTTCATTATCATTATCTCACTTCAACACACTAATAATGACTCAGGTAGTGTCCAGCTCAGCAGTGAAACAGCAGATTGCCATGACGCTGCTGATGGCACCTTCCCAACCCTCACATTTTCTAGAGAAGCAGGTATCTGATATGTTATCATTTTATCATGCTCCAGGAAGTCATTATTGTATACACAATCATTTAATGTGCTTTCATTCATTATTTTCTAACCCATTTGGGTTTATGTACATGTTTTTTCTCAATTTATAAGGGGTTGGGAGAGGAAATTCCGCATATCCAACAGGGTCTTGGCTGCTATAATCCAGATACGCGGGCGATTATTGTATATAAATAAATAAATAAATAAATATATATATATATATATATATATATATATATATATATATATATATATATATATATATATATATATATATTCTGGCCTAGCAGTGAAAAGTGGTTGAGTTTTTTGTTTACATTTCTCTGAGACTGCAACACTCCAAGGCAGAACTTCCAAGTAGCAACTGGCCAAGATGAACTGCTCTGTTGTTTATGAGTGGACAAAGCTGTTTGAAGAGTTTCTCATTGAGAGCAATAAAGGCCAAAAATAGCAACAAAAAAATAACGACTTGCGGGGGGTGAAGGGGCCACCATGTTTGTTCACAGTTGACAAATGCAACAAAGGTGGTAGCGACCTTGTGTGTGACGATCAGCGTCGACAATAGTTGACAGCCATATAAAAGTTGACAGAAAAGTGCTAGTGTGATGCTGTCTTTACTGTTGAGTGTACATCCCACCACCCCTTGTACTGCTTATGTACCATTTTTTGTTCCAGATTATGCATTTAATGTACTTTCATTCATTGTTTTCTTACACATTTGGGTTATGTACATGTTTTTTCTCAATTTATATGGGGTCGGAAGAGGAAATTCTGTGTATCCGGATATTTCGCGTTTCCGCCAGGGCCTTGGCTGCTATAATCTGGATATGTGGACAGTTACTATATATATTATTATCATTATTATCTACACTGATAGTCTCATCAACAAAATCTTTAATCTTAATGATGTTTTATTATTATGACATTTGATAGAATGAAGCAACAAAATCATTACAAAATCAAATATGAGTAAGAGAATCACACAGTCATTTATGAAATCTGATATATATAATGACATACCAAGGAATGTGAACATGTTCATGTGATGAGAAGAGTTTGATTGTGGGTTGAGAAGGAAACAGTCTCGAGAGGTACCAGCTTCATCTCGCCCATTGGGTGTTGGAATGAGCAGTGGGAGGGAACCATTCATGAGTTCATCACACATTTCAGCAACACTCTCACTGTAGCCTCCACCACAGTCATCAACACTCTCTCCTGTCAAAACAATATTCATTAGTGGAATCAAAATGATAATTATAAATAGAATACTTTATGATTATTCTTAATGTGTATGGAAATATCTGATACCCATGCATGCATCCATCACCACTAAATACAAATCCATTCAAATGTTAATGTGTCAATTTTAAGCAGTAAAAAATGAAAACAAATAGAAATCTAGAAAAATTTATAAATGCATTGAGATAAAAAATGCAAATATGCATAAGCTTACCAACAAATTTCACTTTCCAAACTCTGTGGGGAAGGAAGAGAGCATCAGGAGTCAGCAGAGACATCTTGGCCACCATTTGACCAAAGACAGACTTCATGCCATCTGCTCCAGCTAGACCGCCCCGAGATCGGGAACGCTTCACGCTGATGCGGTTAAGCTCCACAATGGGTCCATGTTGCCGATCCCTCACCATGGTAGCCTGGATCACCTTTCAATACAAATTTTTGCAAAGTTGTCATGTCCTACATTAATTTCTACTTATTCTTTTATATATGTAATGAATGAGTATATGTATAAAACTCAATATTAGTACATCATGTACATGTGTATACTCGGTTTATGACCATAATCCATTCCTAACTCACTGTAAAAACAAAATAACTGACAGATGGCATGACTTTATTAAACATTTCCATATGTTGCTTAAAAGTGCACTAAATTTACTTTTATTCAATGTCAAGCAGTGTTTTTTATTCCCAAATGTACCAGTAAAGTCACAGAAATATTACACATTTTGTACTCATCCAAGTGATTGTATGCCAAGTTAACTGTTGCAAGCAAAATGTAAACAAATGCACTGTGATTGCATTGCCAACCATGCTACAGCCACCAACCATCGAAACTCATTCCCACTAGATATAGGGATAATTAGTGAACAGGATACTGCTCTTTTTTTTCTGTTCATCTTTTATGTGTCCTTAACAGGAGCTGATGATCCCAAGGTCGGCTCTGGAGTAATCTTGAGCCACCTGTGGCATCAAGACTCTTAAGGCTCTGGACTGATGACTAGACTGGCCACTGAGTGGCACCTGCAAACTTAACTGAAGCTCATTTTTCCCCTATAGACCTATAGGTCTATAGGGGAAACCACTGTAAAAAAAAAAAAAAAAAAAAAAAAAAAAAGAAGAAGAAGAAGAAGAAGAAGCCTGTAACACTACCTCTTTGGGTGGTGCAGAAGTGTCCTCTATCTCTCAATACAAGGTCTAAGTTACTCTCCCCACTAAATTACATACTATTGAATCTTAAGTTTGCTATTTAATTGTTTGTTGTTAGATCTGGTTTTCAGGAACAAAACCCAATCATAAAATGAAAGAAACCTGTATCTAGATTTTTGGAGTTTAAATTAAAAGCTGATAAAAAAATAACACTGATTTAAGCAATATCCGAATTGATTAACAAATCTTTATTGTAACATGTGCCTAAAACTTTTTATCAGTGAAGATTAAACAGTGATTTCATGAACATATATCCATCCTCCTCATAAGCTTCATTAATAAGGACTCCTCCCCCAAGCCAACATGAAATATAATTCTATAATATTTATTGCTTTCTTTACTCTTACTGGAAATATTTGAATTTCTTTACATATATAGCAACTGGAATGAATTTCTGATCTAACCTTTTTGAAGGCAGTTTCCTTTGCTGAGGACACCAAAATGGCTCGTAATCGAGACACCACTGCTGCCTCTCCTTCATCATCCTCAGGAGGGCTGCACAGATCAAACATGGAGATGCTCTGACACACTAAGTCAGAGAAGTGGTGCAGTAAAACCTATAGAAAGGCAGACAGAATTTACAATTTTGTAAAGAGCATCATAAATGTTTTCTACACTTCACAATCAAACAACTATAAAGTGATAAGAACTAACCAATCTGTTTCTGAGGGTGGGCAAGGGGACTTCTTTTAGCAGATCATATTCGATGGGCACCTGTGAAGGTAGTCTGCCTGTGCTAACTGCACGACTTGTACTCCATGCCAGTGTATGGGCTGATCCACATGCTACTCGATTAATCTTCTTGGCCTGATGTGCAAAAAAATAATGAAGCATATAAAGTTGAACATTTCTAAATTACTAATCCTTATACTTTATTATAATCATACAAAACATCTTTATTCAATATGTCACAATGGTTTAGCAAATCTCTGACAGCCATCTCTCCACCAGGATAAAAAAAAAAAAAAAAAAAAAAAAAAAAAACACTACTCCCAGGAGCTAAATAATTTTCTTAATTATTTCCTCATCTGTGTGTATAAATGTTATCCCCTATTTGACAGTGTATTTACCTAGTTGTATATTACAGGCTTTGAGCAGGGCTCATAGTGACGTGTCTCCATACTTACATTTATCCAACTTTCCTTAAACTTGTGCACACTTTCTGCTGCTACAATTTCTACACTCAATCCATTCCAGATGTCCACTGTCCTATGTGAAAAATTGAACTTCTTAATGTTCCTCAGGCAAATACTTTTCATGATCTTCTTGGAATGTCCTCTTGTTCATCTATCTCCATCCTCCATCAGTGATACTAGGTCTTGTCTATCTATCTTTTCCATAAGGTTTACTAACTTATACATCATTATTAGGTCTCCTCTTTCCAGTCTGTTTTTCAAAGTTGGTAGTTCCATTTCCTGCAGTCTTTCTTCACAGGGAAGATCCTTTATTTATGGGACCATCTTTGTAGCAGTCCTTTGGATTCTTTCTAGTTTCATGATGTCTTTCTGCCTGTATGGTGACCATACCACTGCTGCTTATTCTAGTCTAGGTCTTATCATAGTGGTTATGATAATTTTCATCATACTCTTATTGGTGTAATTGAACGTCATCCTGATGTTAGTTAGTGTCTTGCATGTTGAAGCAAATAGTCTATTTGTGTGTCTTTCTGAAGTCAGGATATCTTATATAATCACTCCCAGGTCATTCTCTTCACTACTTTTGCATTATAATCTCTTCTCCCATTTTATATTTTGAAGTAGGGCTTCTATTACTTTTACCTATTTCCATTACATGGCATTTCCTGGTATCAAATTCTAATTTCCACTTTTGGCTCCATTCTCAGATCTTGTCAATATCTTTCTGCAACTCCTTAGTCATTGATGTTCTTTATTACTCTCAAAAGTTTTGCATAATCTGCAAACAAATTTATGTAGCCACTCAAACCCTCTTATATATTGTTAATATATACTTGGAACATAATTAGTGCCAGCACTGAACCCTGTGGTATGCCACTAGTGGCTGTGCTCCAGTTTCTATATTTTCCTCCAAATCAATACTATCAAAGTAATTTCTTAACCCTTCAAAATTTGTCTTGGCATGATTCAATCTTTTTTGTTTATATGCATTATTTTTCAAAATTTTGTGATCCTCTCATTCTATTTCTAAAACCACATGATCACTTTTTCTCACTGGACTAATATTTCATGATTGGACAAGGTTCTGGCTTTTTGTGAATACCAAATCCAGTACAGATGGTTCTTCTTTCCCTCTATACTTTGTATTGTCCTTCACCCACTGATCCATTGTTTACCATTGCCAGTTGTAACACTTTTTCCCCCCAAAGTCTAGCATAACTGTTTATGTCCAATTTATACCAATTTACATGTTTGCAGTTCAGATCTCCCACAAGTAGCACTCTTTTGTCTTTCTTTAACATACTTTCAAGGCAATTTAGCACTTCTATTTGCTTTTCTTTGTGTACATCAATCCTCCATGTATTAGTCTTTGGTGGGACATATGTTACTATGGTACTCCTTTTTTCCCTCCCACTGGTCCTAATTGTTATTCTTAAAACCTCGGCCAGTGCATCTCCGTACTGTATCTCCTCTATGTATGTCCTCTCAAGTCATTATTATCTTGCTTTTCCCCCTCTGTCTCTCCTCCAAATATTATATCTATGTTCTTTAAAATTCACTTGGACATCTTCACTTAATTTTGTTTCTGTTATATATGCCACATCGGTCCTTTTTCCATTATATAATCTCTCACTTCCAACCTTCCTGATATAAATCTATGTTTGTATACATGAGTCTTAATGCTTTTCTTCCCCTTCTCAAATATACCTTTTCCTCAGCCTCATGTCTAGCACTCTCCAGTAGAATTTTTTCTTCTTGTTCCCCATCCTTCTCTTGTTTTTTATTTTTTCTTAGCTTCATTTCTTCTCTCTCTCTCTCTCTCTCTCTCTCTCTCTCTCTCTCTCTCTTTTCCATTTCTTCCTGATTCATTTCTCTCCTTATCCAAATATTTCTATATTCTGCCTTAGCAGCCAGCTTTTCAGACCTTGCCAAAATTTCTTTTACCCCTACTTGCGATCTTATTTTAACTTTTAGTGGTCTTTTAGTCCCCTCACTATATTTACCAAGTCTGTATATTTCCTCTATTTCTTTTTCAAAACTGTTCTTCATTTTGTACCACTGAGACAATTTGCTTTACCATCTCTTTCTTATCCTTATCTCTCACAAATTTCACTGGGTTCTTTTTTTTCTTCCAGTCCATATATAACCATAGTCTTCTTTTTGATCACCGTATCTCTCACTAACTCTTTCTTTTCTTTGATCATTTGTATAACTGTAGCCTTCATTTTCTTCCTTATTTGTTGCTTCACTACTTCTGCAAAATTAACTTTTTCTTCTTGCTCCTTTCCTAGACCTTTCTCCATTCTTCCAGTTTGGTTTCACTTATCCCTTTTGCTGGCCCCACATTAGTGTTTAGCTTATCCTGTAATCCTTGTAATTGCAGTTCATAATTCTTACATTTACCCTTCCAGGTGCTGTTCTCCCTTTCTATTTCATCTAGTATTTCCTTTATCTCATTGTTTATTTTAACTGTTTTATCTAGCATGTCACATTTCTCTCACAGCTTCATGTTTTCTGTGATCAGCTGGTCCTGCTTCTCAAATACCTCAGCAATAATCTCCCCTCAGACATTAAATTTCCATTTCCACTGTGATGATCCTTCACATATTAGTTCTTTCCTCCTTGAATCCAGAAAATTCTGTCCTCACTGAATCCTGCCAGCAGATGTAATCCTAAAGGTGTTTCAATGATCTCCCTTGGCTTGGTGTCCATGTTCATGTTTACATTGGACACCTATATTCTCCCTTTCCATGCTTTTTCTGCCTTGCCATATGTGTGTATTTACCTAGTTGTATTGTACAGGGTTCGAGCGGGCCTCATAGTGTCCTGTCTCCATATCTCCATTTATCTAGTTTTTCTTTAAAGTAATGCACACTATGTGTTGTGACAATTCCATTATCCAATGCAATCAATTTTTCCACTGTACTGTGTGGAAAACTGTATTTTCCAATATCCTTCACACACTGCCTCATCCTGATCTTCTTTTCATGTCCTCTTGTCCTTCCATCTTCTTCCGTCAACAGCACCAGGTCTTCTTTGTCTATCTTTTCAATATCATTTACTATCTTATATATTGTTATTAGGTCCCCAAGTTCTCTTCTATCTTGTAAGGTTAGCAGTTCCATTTCCTTCAGTTGTTCTTCATATGTGAGGTCCTTTAATTCTTCTGTATCCTTTCCAATTTTCTTATATCCTTTTTAGAGCTCGGAGACCATATCACTGCTCCATATTCCAGCCTTGGGTGTATCATACTTGTGATGATTTTTTTCATCATATCTTTATCCATGTAATGAAATCCCACTCTTATATTAGTCAACATCTTATATGATAGTCCAAATATCTTGCTTATGTGTTTATCAGGGCTCAGATTTTCTTGTATGACCACTCCCAGATCTTTTTTCTCTTTAGTCTTCATTATTTGTTCCTCTCCCATCAAATAGTTCCATACTTCTCTTACTCTTTCCTAGTTCCATTATGTGGCATTCTTGGCATTAAATTCTAATTTCCACTTCTTGCTCCATTCATAGATCTTGTTTAAATCTTTCTGCAACAGCAGATAGTCCTCTCTGGTTTTGAAAACTCTTAGCAACTTTGCATCATCAGCGAATAGATCTACATAACTGTTTATTCCAATGTGAATGTCGTTTACATATCTTTGAAACATAATGGGGGCTAACACTGACCCTTGTGGCACTCCGCTAGTTACTTTATCCCAGGATTAGTATGTATCTCTGATCACAGTTCTCATTTCCCTATCCTTCAAATAATCTCTTGTCCATTCGAGCAAGGTTCCACGCAGTCCTCCTATGTTCTCTAGTTTCCAAAGAAGTCTTCCGTGTAGGACTTTATCAAAAGCCCTTTTTAATGTCCAGGTATACTGTGTCTACCCATCCATCTCTGTTTTCAAGTCCTGCAATAACTCTTGAGTAAAAGCTTAACAAGTTAGATACACATGACCGCCTTGTCCTGAACCCAAATTGTCTGTTCGATAAGATTTGCTCCTCTTCTAGAAATTTAACTCTTTTTTTTTTTTGATAATCATTTCACATAACTTCCCTACAACACTTGTAAGTGACACTGGTCTGTAGTTTAGTGGTTCAGTTGCCTTTCCTCCTTTAAATATCGGTATTACATTGGCTCTCTTTCACTCTAGTGGAACTTTCCCTTCATTTATTGAACTTTTAATTATTTCCCAAATTGGATCCAGTAATTGCTCTTTACATTCTTTTAACACCCAGTCTGATACATCATCTGGCCCCATTGCTTTTCTGACTTCCAACTTATCCAGTAATCTTCCAATATCCTCTTTGTGCACTGCAATCTCCTGTAATCCTTGGCAATCCAATATCCTATTAGGTTCTGTGAAATCATCTTCTGCAGTGAATATCGTTTTGAAGCTCTCATTCATTATTTCACACATTTCCTTCTCTGTCTAGTATGTCTTCCCTTCTTTAACCCTTAACGTATGGTGATCGTTTCGGAACGATTGTAGTGTCACGTGCGGAGAGGCAGCGATTGTTCCAGGAATCATGATTTTTCAACGCTAAACATTTGAATCTCTCCCCCTCACTATTGGTCCTGGGGCAAGTGGAGGTATCTGGCAACTTTTCTCACTCGTCTCCTCGAGCCTTGAGACATTTGTTCCCACAAAATAGGACATCTTTTCCCATTTCAAGGCGATATCTGGCAACCCCTGTGACCTGGAGGGAGGAAACGGTACTCCGAGTGATGTTATGTCAGTGTTACTCGGTAGTGACATTGAGGACAATGATGAAAATGAAGACAGTGATATTTTTTATTGAGAAAGAAGAAAGTGAAGACTCCAGTAGTGATTCTGATAGTGATCTGGGAGACAGAGACCAATTCTCACAGCGACATTCATAAACCTCACGTACTCCCCTCGAGCAATGCATTGGTGTGTGTCACCCATGGTTGCCTCTACAGGACTGTGCTTGTTGGCCAAGTCATGTGAATCCCATTGCTAATAAGAGTTGCCAGATTCCAATTATTATAGAAATCCACAATACTTGTAATAATATGTGGTTTCTTTTTCTTTTCCTGTTTTACACATCATTTCATATATCTGGGTTTGCATTTTCTTGACATGAAAGTGCAAAAGTTCCTACTTTTACATCAAATTCAAATGCCCAAAAGGTGTGTGTGTGAGAGAGAGAGAGAGAGAGAGAGAGAGAGAGAGAGAGAGAGAGAGAGAGAGAGAGAGAGAGAGAGAGAGAGAGAGAGAGAGAGAGAGAGAGAGAGAGAGAGAGAGAGAGAGAGAGAGAGAGAGCATGTGCGCTGTGTTATCGGAGCTTGGGGGTATTTCTTAGCGGCAGGTTCTACCCCGGGTTCGGGGAGAATTTTTTTATCTACAATAACTTCGCTCTCAGAGGTCAAAACATGTTGAAAACTACATCATTGTAGTCAGAATAAAACAGAGAAATATATTTTTATAAGGAAAAGAAATCTTTTAGCAATTTTGAGAAATGTGATTTTTCCCCACTGTAACAGACGGAAAGTAAATCAGCTCCCCGTACTTTAAGGATTAATTATTTTTTCAATTGTTTCCTTATTCTTTGTTTTGCCGTTTATAAACTTGTAGAAAAGTTTGGGTTCATCTTTGCTTTAATCCACTACATCTTTCTCAAAATTTCTTTCTTCCTCTCTCCTTACTCTAATATTTTAATTTCTGGCATCTTTGTACTGCCATCTTCTAGTCATTTCCCTGCTTTAAGAATTTCTTCCACACTTTATCTTTTGTCTTTTTTGCTTGTATGCATCTAGCATTGTAACAAGCATGTATTTTTTTTCTGAACTCTATAAACAGGAACAAACTTTTTTATTCCTACATTGTATTTCTGTAAGAATATATCATATTTCTCTTATACAGTCTTTTTGCACATAATATTACTCCACTCAATATCAGCAAAATAAATCCTTAATTTTTCAAAATCTGCTTTTGCATAATTTAATCTCCTTTATAATCCTCACTGTAACTTATCTCATCTTCCTCCTGCATTTGCATCTTTAATGTCACATGATCACTTCTCCCCATTGGACTAAGGTATTGTATGATTGGAGGGACTCTGGTTTCTTTGTGAAAACTAGGTCAACAACGATGGTTCTTCTTCCCCCCGTGTACCTTGTTGACTCCTCCACCCACTGGTCCATTGTATTAACCATAGTCAACTGTAACACTTTCTCGCTCCACTGCCCAGCATTATCCATTACTTCCATCTCTTCAAATTTCCAACCTGCTACTGTTTGCTGGTACTACTTGTTGCATAAACAGCAAGAATCACTTCCAAACACAGGGAAGCCATTCCAATTTTTCTTTATGAGTCTATTATAAAATCTGCTAAGTTTTAGCTCCAGTCATGGCTCTAATTGTTATGTAAATAAAGTGCACAGAAGATAAGGTGAACTTCTGAAAAATCTAGTGGTGTATTGCGTCACCCCTCTTCGGGTGGCAACCAACAACAACAACAACAACAACTGCATAAATCTTCCAGAAATATATATAACTCTGGGTCTACACAATTTGACATGAAGACAAATATTTTTTGCTAACAGTATCAGTTGTACTAATACTATCAGTATTGGTCATAATCTAAGTATGTATCAGTATCAGTATTGGCAAAAAATATGTGGTGTCAGTGAAGCCCCAGTTATTAATACATTTGTACTTATTTATGTGGTATGCTAAGGGTAGGATTAGGGGTTAAGTGTATTCTAATGTAACCCAGCAAATTCCAATGATGGCATTAGAGATCAGTGACTTGTATAGGAAATTATATATGTATAATAAAATAAAAGAAAACTACAATTTTTTTTATTGTCAATCAAATACCAGAATCTGCTTACTTGAAGAGCCATCACTAAACGTGGCCGCTGGATGGCATTGGTTGTGCTGTCTCCTAGTTGGCCCTCATCATTGTCACCCCAAGTATAAACTTCCCCCTCACTAGTGCAGCACACACAGTGAAGGGAGCCTATGTCAAACAAAAAGGTTCAAAAGTATATATAATTCATCACAACTAATTCTTAATCATAGAAGAATATCAGTATCATAGACATTGTCAAAACACCTAAAATTATCTAAAATCTTACATAACATAAGAGGTAGAGAAGGGGACAATTTGGCAGCACATTCTGTGGTAAAACTGGAAGTAATCTTCCTTCATTATTTTCATAGTATGCAGTATGGTAAAAGATAACTAAAAGGATAAAATGAGGGAAATAGGGATCCCTAGTCTATTCTTAAACTAACATGAGGCATGACATCTTGTCTTTGATCTTCATTGCTATATTGCTGCTGCAACATTGCTGACTCTGGTGATAAATCATTGCTATGATCATTAGTCAATCTTGCATCTTACATCATTTCCTATGCTCAAACAATATTTCAGTGTTTATTTTCTTTGGTCCAAGTTGCAAGCATTGTCAGAAGAAGTCCCTATTTCATATGGTGTGGGTCAATGGAAAAAGGAATGAAATATTGTTGGAACATTAATAGGTGGGATATTTGTTTGATTAATGATATCTCAATGAAAAAAATAAACTAAACTATGAGCAACATGCACTGCATAAGAAGGTAGTACTTTAGCTTTCTCCTTCTAATGTGTGAGCACACATCTACACAATGTGGGGATTAAGGGACCTCAGATACAGATACATATAAGAATCATGGTGGTGGGTAGATTCTATCCAAGTGAGGAGTGAGTGCCCTCTACCTCCCATAGCAGTCCCTTTCTGTTTCTGCTGTCTTTGCCTCCCTTTCTGTCCTTTCTTGGGCAGCCAGGGTCTTTACCCTCAGGGATACCAGTGTCCCTGCCCAAGGCTGATCTAGCTGGTTGGGATGGGGCTTGCAACCCCTCCCTGTAAAAAAATCTACAGCCACTACCAGAGTTGGAGGTAGAGATTGGGGTTGAGGCTCTAGGTGCAGGCAAGCCTCTAGCCATGACCCCAATCTGGTTTTGCTGAGGAGTCCAACCGTGCAAACCCCTCTGGTGCCAAAGCCCCAGAGGGGCTTGCCTAACTGTATGACGAATGCAGGGGAAAGCTTGTGAGATCCCTGTGTCTTGAGAGGGACAGGAGGATACCCTCACCCTATTTTCAGCTTTGGGGGTGCTGGTGGGGTTGCAGACATGGCACCTGCCCGTTGGACTATTTCTGGGGTAAACCTTCGGAGGGTTCTACCTGTAGGCTCCTGGAATGTCCTTAGCCTCTCAGAAGATCAACAACTACCTCATCTATCGATGAACTCAGTAGGCTGAGGATGGATATGGTGGGGCTCTCTGAGATAACGAGGCCTGGCAGTGGCGAGAGCGGTAGTAAGGGTTTTACTTACTATTGGCCCAGCATGAGCAATGGTCACCATGTCAAGGGGGTAGCCGTAGGCGTCTCCATCAGACTGCAGCCGTCTGTTGTAGAGGTTACTCTGGTTGATGAGCATATAATGTGACTAAGGCTGAAACATAGTCTAGGCTTCATGTCTGTTGTTGCAGTATATGCTCCTACCGAGGTATATGAAACTGAAGAGAAGAAGACGTTCTATGCCAAACTCGAATCTGTACTGGACTAGTGTCCCTGTCGTAATGCACTTATTGTCTTGGACGACTTTAATGCTGTTACTGGCACTGAAAGAGCCGGCTTTGAGTTATGTGTTGGTCCCCGTGGCTATGGTACCAGGAACGACAAAAGCTCTTTCCTTCTGAATCTTGCAAGATCCAGAAGATTGAAAATTGCAGGTTCTTGGTATCAGAGACCAGAGCTGCACCGCTGGACTTGGTATAGCAATGCCGGAGGGGTAGCGAAGGAGACCAACCATATACTTGTTAGTACTCGTTGGAGGATTCTTCAGAACTGCAGGGTTTTTCGGAGTGCCGAGTTCTTTGCGACTGATCACAGGCTTGTTGCTGCTACACTCAAGCTTCATGTCAAGTCCAGAAAGCCTCTGAAACATGACCACACTGTGTTTCATCATGAGAAACTGAAGGACTTGACACGTGCCCAGGTATATGCAGTGACACTCTCCAATTGGTTTGGAGTGCTCAACACCAGTGAGGACTTGGTAGCGCTATGGGATACCTTCAAATGTGAGACTCTTGAGGCTGCCAAGGAATGCGTTGGGGAGCGCCCAAGGTCACAGAGTGTCTTCACTTCAGTAGAGACACTGGGCAGTATTAAGGAGAGTCATGCTGCCAGACTTGCTGAGAACCATGACTAGTACAGGACTCTGTCATCTTTTCTTGTCTCTCCTGAGGAGAGACAAGACAAGGTATGTCAGGGGTCTCCCTGAGGATGTAGAGTGTCACTTAAATGCTAATGACCTCTGACCTGCCTACTGAGCCCTGAAGAAACTCCGCTCCAAGTCTACATCTCAGGCGAGTGCTATCTGAACAGCAGATGGTCACCTCATATCAGGGGCAGATGTGCAGATGGCTCATTGGGCTGAGTACTTTGAGCAGCTGTTCACAGTGGATCCTCCAAATGGACAGCTCCAAACTGCAGGGTTACAGATGCTGGATGCTGATCCACCCATTGACGATACTGCACCCTCCATTGATAATGTCAAAGAGGCTGTGGCAAAGCTGAGGTGTGGAAAGGCAGCTGGCATCTGTAACATCAGTGCGGAGCTGCTCAAAGCAGGGGGCCATGATCCGTGGGTTGCATGCTGTTTTGACTGCTGTATGGCATACAGGTACCATTCCACCTGACTGGAAAAAGGGATTGGTCATGCCTATCTGGAAGGGGAAAGGAGACCATCAGGACTACAACAACTACCATGATATAACACTGCTCAGTGTACCAGGCAAGGTGCTTGCCCATTTGCTGTTGATGCGTATCTACAGTCACCTGCTGAAACACCAGAGACCTGAACAGCCTGGGTTCATGCCTGGTAAGTCAACAACTGAGCAGATCCTAGCGCTTTGCATACTGGTGGAGCGCTGATTGAGTCTCAAAGAGGGATGCTTGCAGCCTATGTTGATCTCAAGAAGGCGCTTGATTCAGTGCATCGAGAAACACTCTAGGATCTTCTGTGTCTCCGCAGGATTCATGAAAGGATTATTGGTCTATTAACTGGCCTCTACTCCAGGACTGTGAGTGCTGTGAAGTGTGGAGGGGGCATGTCCAGCTTCTTTCCTGTGAATATGGGAGTGAGGCAAGGATGCATGCTTGCTCCATCACTTTTCAACATTTGCATGGACTGGGTACTAGGCAGAGTTAAAGACCAAAGTCATTGTAGAGCATCTGTTGGCAATACTGAAATTACAGATCTTGTTTTTGCCGATGATGTAGTAATCTTTGTTGAGTCACTAGAGGTTTTGGTAATGGCTCTAGAAGCACTGCACAAGGAGATGAAGCCCTTGGGACTCCAGGTTTCCTGGCCTAAGACCAAGGTTCAAGTGTTTGGAGGCTTACTGGATGAAACAGTACAGTCTGTCTATGCGTGTGGGGAGGACATTGAGATCTTGGAAAATTTCACATACCTTGGTAGAGCAGAGTGTAACAATGGTGGGTCGAGCAAGGAAGTTGTATGGCAGATTGGCCTGGCCCATGACGTTATGGACTCGCTCAACATGAGTATTTGGCTTTGTCGTTACCTGTGCAGACGGACAAAGATTTGGATCTTCAAGTCGCTGGTGATCCCTGTCTTACTCCATGGCTGTGAGACATGGACACTGAACACCAATCTGAAGAGGTGAATTGATGTCTTTGATACTAGATGCCTTTGCAGGGTCATGGGGTACCGCAGGTATGACTTTGTGTCAAATCAGTGATTATTCCATGAGAATGATTTGAGGCTGATTACAAGCATAGTCCATCAACGCCAACCGCTATATGGGCATGTGGCACGTTACCCAGAAGCTGATCCTGCATATTGGGTTGTCTCCGAAAGGGATAACCCAGCATGGAAGAGGCCAAGGGGACGTCCACAGAACTTATGGCTGTGGCAAGTCGATGCCTCTTGCTGGGAGTTACTTCGCACGGAAAGGGAGCCTGCATGGAGACTCATGAGGCGTGACCACCTGGAGTGGCGTCATAGGGTAGGCAAGGCGATGCGCCCTCCGGTGTATGCCTCCCATGATTGATTGATTGATTGATATGAATCAATTAACAAAATTCTCACCACTAATCTTCTAACTTTTTTTTTTTTTTTTTTCTTATTTATACCATGTGGGCTTTTCACGGGAATTTATGGGCTAAAGGGGATACTTTTTGGGGTACCTCCTATCTCAAAGCCCACCCGCTAGGAAACCATTGCCCCGAGTGAGGAAGCCCAACCTACACTCGGACCGTGGACAGGATTCGAACCCGTGCGCTTGGAGACCCTTCGGACCCCAAAAGTACGCATGGTTCCACTGTACCACGGTGGCCCCCGACTGACTGACTATATATAGACTTACTTTGGTAATCCAGCATTGTCCTTTGGGGTCACTCACAGAAGCAGTAAGGTGTCAGAAATAGATAAATAGACATTTTAGGTTACACTCACCTGTAGCAATACTGATGACCCGTTTGCCCTGTAGTGCCATGACCTTGCGTGGGCGTCGCACATGATCATCAGTGCCATGACCCAATCGATGGTAATCCCCTTTGCCCCAGGTAAAGACAGTGCCTGAGCGTGACAATGCCACAGAGAACTGTGAACCACACTCTACCTGTTACAATGGACATATTCATAAAGTTTAATGATTATTTTATTACACTTAAGAAAATCTATTTGTCTTAATTTTGTTGTTAATCATCCTTAAATAAATTATCCTGACAAGACATAAGCTCTCCCTTAATTTTGAATTTTATCTCAATTTCTATTCTATTGCTCTTCAATAAATTATAATTACAGATTACCTACAGACTTGTTTCTATCTATTCATCTATATCTTTCTGATGCCTTGCAATTTTTGGGAGTATTCCCAAGAAGATGAGCATGGTATGTTTGCCTGTCAAAACATTAGCTTCTTGCTTGTTCAAATTTGCTTCTATCAATACCTTTTCCATACCTTTCCATCTCCCAAGTGGCCTTCCTCTTCTAATAACACTTTTCAACAGCACACACATACATTTTCTTTATTAATTCTTTTCTCATCATCCTCTAAGTATAGCCATACCATCTAGTGTTCCTATTCCCCAATTCTACCACTGATAATTTACATCACTTGTGCAAATATTCATGCCACATCCACACATTCTCTTTGCTCTCACTTTTCCATCTTTTTCCTTACTATGTCTCTATCTCAGGTAACTTATTTATGACTGAAGTTTTCTAAATGTTTTTTTTTTTTGCAAGATGCAAAAAAAAAAAAAAAAAAAAAAAAAAAGAAAAGGGCAAAGGTCAACTGAATATTGCAGAGAGATTACTGAAACAATTAGGAGAAAAAAAAGTTTATAGACATGGATGACAGACAGAGAAACATGACATATGTTAAGTTACATGAATGAGTTTATTTACTGTTGCCAATGTACAATATGTATCCATGTATTACAAGGAAAAATGTTTAGCAACACTTTACTTGTTTACTTTATACTATGGGTTTAGGCACTGGAAAAATTGTACCAATTAAAATGTTACGAAAATGTAATAAGATAGCCAAACTATGTCATATCTTATGTAGGATGCCCCATAATATAATCTATTTCTTTATGAATAAGTTTCACATAACAAGCCAAGAATACTTTATTACATATGACATTCAGCTCAAATTTAATACTGCATATATGCCTTTGTTACTTTTCTTCAATGTGCTTGAATTTTCTTGAAAACGTGCAATAAAATGTTCAGGGAATACTGTATGGTAACCAACTTTGCTTATGATCAGAAAGTGTGTGCCAACCTTATGTGGTTAGAACAACAGTGATCGTGTGCTTTGCGTACAGATTATTTGTGAGAATAATGGTTTCAACAGAAACAAAATCTGCATCCTGTTGTCATATTTTGTAGTAGCATAGTACTATTTTTCTTTGTTCTACTTCATACTGAAATACACAAATATCTCCAATCCTGTGGTATTAGTCAGAATAAGGGAAAGAGTAAATTATGAAAAATAAAAGCCTCAGATTTTATATAACTCTTCACACATACTGCACTTCATTCTCACCAATGATCAATTCTCTAAATTCATTGCAGCTTGTTCCTAAAATCAATCAGACTTTTGAAATGTTTTAAGTTTCAAGTAACAGTTTTTGAAAGTTCTTATCTAAAGCATGAAAATATTAAAGAACTACATTTCTTCTTCTCTTATATCTCAGTTATTTATATCTAAATTACATTTAAGATGACTTGCCTTTATGATTCCTTGATTTGCCAAGCCATCAATCCTCATAGGCACCTTGCAACCATCAGAGCCACCTCGTCCAAGCTTGCCATAGTCTCCATCACCCCAGGACCACACACTGTCATCATCAACTATACACAGGGTCTGAGCATCACCTGAGCCACAGGCCACATCTATCACTCTGTATCCTACCAGAGCTTCCACTAACTTGGGTCTAAATTGATCCTGGAAAAAAAAGTTGAAAAAACAGATGGTGATCCAATTTTTGCATAAGTATGAAGTGGTATTAGTTTAAGTAGTGCTCATGTATTTAATTTGATGAGCAAGTATCAGAAAGGAGTCAATACCTCAGCAGAAATACTAAGTAAATCACTACATGATTACCTTGAGCAATGACCAGGCAATGTATGGTAATATAAGAATCTTAAGAATGGTATATGTAAAATGTATACCTTCCACATGGATTTACATAATAATATCTACATAGCATAAAATAAAAGATCAATGACATTTTTCCTTATTATTTTCACATGCACATAAAGAAATCAATTTCAATAATACAGTCATTCAAGTTCCATTGTTAGATCTCACAAATTAGTGTCTTCCTTACTGTGGCATCTAAGTATTTGCATCTCTACACTACTTACTTACCTCTGAGTCGCCATGACCTAGCCGGCCATATCTCCCCTTTCCCCATGTATACAATTCCCCAGAGGAGGTGATGGCAGCAGAGTGGGCACCACCACATGCTATTTCTACTACTCCTTTACCCTGCAGTGTTTCAATGAGACGTGGGCGATCATAAGGGCTGAAATATAATGATAAAATTAAGGAACCTTAAATTTTACTTGCCACAAATATAAAAAATAAACAAATAAAATAAACAAAAATATTATAAATAAAAATGAATTCTTTCATAAATAACATAACAAAATGACAAATCATAAGGCTCATGTTCTACATCAGAGAGTTAGGCTGAAGCTCATTTGAAAGCAAGAAGGTAATGTCTATTGAAGAATGTGTGCTAAACAACACATTACTTGTGTGTGTGTGTGTGTGTGTGTGTGTGTGTGTGTGTGTGTGTGTGTGTGTGTGTGTGTTTTCCTTTCTTTTATTGGGTGTTCTACATTTATTGTTTTATTTAGGTCTTATTAAATTTCTAAGTGTTTGGTATGTTTTAGTTTTTAAGTGCATTTATGTTTTAAAATGTATTATGTATTTTTCTTTTTCTTTTTATTGTCGTTGTTATTTTTAGAGGGTTATGATTTTTGAAATATCTGGTATGTTTTTTAGCCTTAAAGTGCATTTATGTTTTAGACTTTATGTATTTCATTTTTCATCATCACTGCTTTTCGAGGGTTATGATTAGGTTGTTTACTTTTATGAATCATGTTGGAGTTGTATTAGATAGTATATTTGTATGTTTAGACTCCTTGTTTTAAGTTCAGAAACTACGCTGATTTTATAAAAGAATTGTGTTATTTGGTTGGACCATAAAAATCCTAATTAGTGTTTTTAAAAGTTGTATGTCATTATTTCTTATTGTTTTCAGGTAGGTCGATTTCATATATTTCATGTAGATTTTGTGATTTTGTGGTCAATAAACATTTGAATTTGAATTTGAAATTGTGTATATATTTACCTAGTTGTATTTACGTAGTTGCATTGTACAGGGTTCGAGCGGGGCTCATAGTGTCCTGTCTCCATGACTCCATTTATCCAATTTTTCCTTAAAGTTATGCACATTATATGCTGTAACAACTTTATTATTCAATGCATTCTACTTCTCCACCATTCTGTGTAGAAAACTGTATTTTCCAATATCCTTCACACACTGCCTCACCCTGATCTTCTTTACATGACCTCTTGTACTTTCATCTTCTTCTGTCATCAGCACCAGGTCTTCCTTGTCTATCTTTTCAATGCCATTGACTATCTTATACATTGTTATTAGGTTTCTTCATTCTCTTCTATCTTGTAAGGTTGGTAGTCCCATTTCCTTCAGCTGTTCTTCATATGTTAGGTCCTTTAGTTCCGGCACCATCTTTGTAGCAATCTTCTGTATCTGTTCTAATCTTACATCTTTTTAGAGCTCGGAGACCACACCACAGCTACTTATTCCAGCTTTGGACATATCATGCTGGTGATGATTTTTTTTTGTCATATCTTTGTTCATGAAATGCCACTTTTATATTAATCAACATTTTATATGATATTCCAAATATCTTGCTGATGTGTTTTTGGGGGTTCAGATTTTTCTGTATAATCACTCCCAGATCTTTTTCCTCTTTAGTCTTCATTATTTGTTCCTCTCCCATCAAATAGTTCCATACCAGTTTTTTTTTGCTCTTTCCAAGTTCCACTACATGACATTTCTTGGCATTGAACTCTAATTTCCACTTCTTACTTCATACATCTTGTTTATATCTTCCTGTAACAGCAAACAGTCCTCCCAGGTTCTGATAACTCTTAGCAGCTTTGCATTATCAGCAAATAAATTAATGTAACTGTTTATCCCATTGTGAATGTCGTTTACTTAAATTTGAAACATAATGGGGGCTAACACTGACCCTTGTGGCACTGCGCTTGTTACTTTACCCCAAGATGAGTATGCGTCTATGATCACAGTTCTCATCTCCCTGTCCTTCAAATAATCCCTTGTCCATTCTAACATAGTTCCTTGCAGTCCTCCTATGTTCTCTACTTTCCAAAGTAGTCTTCCATGAGGGACTTTATCAAAAGCATTTTTTTATGTCCAGGTATACTGTGTCCACCCATCAATCTCTGTCTTCCAGTCCTTCTATTACTCTCGAGTAGAAATTTAATAAGTTCGACACACATGACTGTCCTGATCTGAACCCAAACTGTCTATTTGATATGACTTGTTCTTCCAGATGTTTAACCCATTTTTCATTGACGATTATTTCTCACAACTTTCCCATAACACTTGTAAGTGTTACAGGTCTGTAATTTAATGGCTCAGTTGCCTTTCCTCCTTTAAATATCGGTATTACATTGGGTCTTTTCCATTCTAGTGGAACCTTTCCTTCATTCATTGGATTTGTTATCATTTCCCAAATTGGATCCAGTAGTTGCTCTTTACATTCTTTTTAGCAACCAGCCTGATACGCGTCCAGCCTCATTGCTTTTCTGACATCCAAATTATCCAATAATCTTCTATTATCCTCTTTGTGCACTGTGATTTCCTGTAATCCTTGGCAATGCAATGTCCTATTTGGTTCTGTAAAATCTTCTACAGTGAACACGGTTATGAAGTTCTCAATCATTATTTCATATATTTCCTTCTCTGTTTGGTATGTCTTCCCTCCTTTAATTATTTTTTTCTATTGTTTCCTTGTTCTTCATTTTGCCATTTATGAATCTGTAGAAAAGCTTGGTTTCATCTTTGCTTTTACTCACCACATCTTTCTCAAAGTTTCTTACTTCCTCACTCCTTAGTCTAATAAATTCATTTCTTGCATTCCTATACTGCTGTCTGTTATTGTCATTTCTAATAAATGTTTTATGAGTTTCTTCCAATCTTTATCTTTTGCTTTTTTTGCATCTGTGCATCTAGCATTGCACCAAGTGTGTATTTTTTTTCTTAACTCTATAAAAAGGTACTTACATTTCTTTACTCCATCATTATATTTCTTTAAGAATATTTTCATATTTTCCTTGTATTGTCCTTTCGTACATAATGTTTCTCCATTCAATGTCAGCAAAAAAGTTCCTTAATTTTTCAAAATCTGCTCTTGCGTAATTTAACCTCTCTTTTGTAGTCATCTCTGTAACTTATCCCATCCTCCTCCTGTATTTCCAGCTCTAATGTCACATGATCACTTCTTCCCAACAAAGATATTGTATTCTGGGAGGAGTCTCTTGTTTCTTTGTGAATACATACTAAGTCAAGTAACGATGGTTCTTCTTCCCCCCTGTATCTTCTTGACTCCTCCACCCACTGGTCCATTGCATTTACTATAATCAATCACCTCCTGGTCCAATTTCTGTGTATTTACCAAGTTGTAGTTTCTCCAACTTCCTTATGTGTTTCTTTTTATGGGAGGTGCACACAACTGCATATTCCAATCTGGTTCTTATTATAGTACTTGTCAATTTCTTCATCATTTCTTTGTCCATGTAGTGAAATGCTAATCCAATATTCCTTAGCAAATTATATGTCTCTCTGAAAATTCTATCAATATGGCTTACAGGTTGATTGTTTTCTTCCATCGTCACTCCCAAGTCCTTTTCCATTTTTACTTTTTCTAGTTCTATTCCATCTCCCATCTTATAGATTCCCACGGGTTGTCTTTAACTTTTTCCCATTTCCATGACATGGCTTTTGTCCACATTGAATTCCATCTTCCATTTTTTACTCCATTTCCAGATCTTGTTTAAGTCTTCCTGCAGTATTTCACAATCCTCTTTTTGTTTTATGACTGCACAGTTTTGCATCGTCCGCAAACAGATTTACGTAGCTGTTCACTCCCTCTGGCATGTCGTTTATATATATGAGAAAAAGTATTGGCGCCAATACTGACCCCTGTGGCACTCCGCTGTGTACTGCTCTCCACTTGGACTTCATATCTATAACTACCGTCCTTATTTCTCTCCCCCCACAAGTAATTTTCCAACCATATCAATGTGCTTCCTTTTAAGCCACCCTTCTCCTCTAACTTCCATAGTAATCTTTCATGTGGCCTTTATCAAACGCCTTTTTTAAATCTAAATAAATACAGTCAATCCATCCCTCTCTCTCTTGTACTTTATCAACTATTCTAGAGTAGAAACTCATAAATTTGTTACACATGACCAACCTTTTCTAAAACCAAATTAGCTATTTGATATTAATTTGTTGTCTTCAAGGAACTCGATCCATTGTTTCTTTATTATTCTTTCACACATCAAGCATATTACACTAGTTAGTGATAACGGTCTGTAATTTAAAGGTTCTTCCTTCCTTCCGCTCTTATATATGGGAACCACCTCAGCTCTTTTCCATTCTACTGGCACTGTTCCATTTTCTATTGAGCATTTTATGATGTTGTATATAGGACTTGCTAGTTCTTCCCTACATTCTTTCAGTATTCTGCCTGAGACTTCATCCGGTCCCATTGCCTTCTCTTCATCCAGTTCCTTTATTAACATTAACTCTTTTATTTCAAGCTTGGTTACTTTAATCTCTTTCATATAGATTGTCTCTCTATTACTCTGTGGCCTCTCGAATTTGGATTCCTTAGTAAAGACCTCCTGGAATTTTTTATTTAATAGTTCTGCCATACTTTTTGGGTCTTCCACCATCCCGTTCTCTCCTTTTAACCTATCTATTGTTTCTTTTTGCCTAATTTTTCCATTTATGAATCTACAGAACAATTTTGGTTGCTCCTTATATTTTTCGACAATGTCTTTTTCGAAGTTCTTTTCCTCTTCCTTCCTCACCTTAACATATTCATTTCTTGCTGCTTTGAAGTTTTCCTTATTTGCTCTTTTCCTATTTCTCCTCCACCTTTTCCATACTCCATCTCTTTTCTCCTTTGCCTTGGTACACCTTGCATTAAACCAATCTTTCTTTCCTTCTTCTTTAGGTCTATATTTTGGGACGTATTCCCTGACTCCTGTTTTGTATATTTCCAAAAATAAGTTATACTTCTCTTGCATCGTCTCTGAGTTTTCCATCTCCTCCCAGTTTACGTTTTTAAAATAGTTCTTGAGATTCTCAATATCAGCCTTTCTATAATTTAATCGGTCGCCTTTGTATGAATCGTCTCTATCTTCCTTTCCCTCTTCTATATCCATTTCTAATATTACATGGTCACTCTTTCCCAATGGGCACTTTTGTCTTATATCATCATTCATTTGTATACCTCTTGTAAAAACTAGGTCCAATCTCGCCGGCTCATCGTTTCCTCTGAATCTTGTGCATTCCTTTACTCTCTGGTCCATCATATTGTCTATCATTAGGTTCAGGAATCTTTCTCCCCAGGCTTCTTCCCCCATACCACTTTCATAATTTTCCCAGTCCACCTCCTTACAGTTGAAATCTCCTACTAATATCACTTTTCTCCTTTCTTTAATGATTCTCGTTAGACTCCTTATTGTGTCATTCTATCATGTCTTTATATTCTTGATTGGTCCATGAATTTGTTTTTGGTGGCACATATGTTACAATGATTGTTAACTCTTTTTTATTAATATGCATCTTAACATACAGTACTTCTGGTTTTTCTTCGCCACATTCCACTTGGTTTATCACATCTTCTTCCTTAACATTATGATGACTCCTCCTCCTCCTTTATCCCCTCTGTCTCTTCTCCATACATTATACCTATTATTGAAGTCTATTTTGATTGTCTCATTTACTTTTGTTTCAGCCAGGCATACAATATCTGGATTTTCTTTTTTTATGTAATCTCTTGATTCTAATTTACTTGATAAAACCCCATCTATGTTCGTATACATCATTTTTAGTCTCTTGCCTTTATCATTTTTAGTTAAACTTGTTCCACTTTTTTCTCTTCCTTCTCGTTTATATAGTATTTCCTTATCCTGTCTCCTAGAATTCTCCCCAAAAATGCCTTTTTTTCCTCTTCTGACCTTTCATTATTTTTTTCCCTTACTGCTGCCGCCAGTTTGTTGTATCTCTTCCTTTCTTCCTCATTTCTATTTTTCTTTATATATATATCCTTGCAACCTTCTGTTTCTCTGAGTTTAGTTGTTCTATATAATATTTCTTCTGTTGCTGCTTGTGATTTTAGTAGTACAGTATCTTAATTGGTCTCGTTGTTCCTTCTTGATAAGGTCCCATTCTGTTTATTTCTTCTACTTCCTCTTCTAAGTTCTGCCTATCTTCGTCGTTTAGATTTTTTAGATCTTTGACTGATTTCATTTCTTCTTTTTCTCTTCTTGGTCTATATTTTATATTTTTTTTCTTTTATTCCAAATATGATTACACTCTTCTTTTTTTCTGCAATTTTTCTAACTAGATTTTCTTTTGTCTTGAGGACTCCTATAATTTTGTTTGCCATATTTTCTTCTTTTGCTTTTAGTTGTTCTGGAATCATCTCCTGAAAATCAGCCTTATCTTTCTTATCTTGGACTCTCCATGCTTGTACTTCTTTTTTAATCACGTTCTGTACTCTTTTTTCTTCTTTGTTTACTAGATCTTTCAGCTTCTCTTTTTCTTTCTCGACTTTACCGAGTCCTTCTTCCATCTTCTTGTAGCTAGCTACTTCCTTTTTCAGTTCTTCGTTTTCCGCTCTTAGCCTAGCTTCGTTTTCTTCCACTTTTTTTATCCTTTCTCTCAGTTTTATAAACTCTTTTTCCTGTTCTTCATTCTCTTTCATTTCCATACTCTCCTTTATCAATTTATCTAGTTTACGTTCAACAATCAACACTCTCTTAAGTAGTGAAGTATTCGCCATATCGAAACCTTCAAATGCGCTCTCTCCCTCATCAACATAGTCATCATCTTTCTTTCTCTCCCTAGTCTCATACCTGCATTTTGATAGAATGTCTTCTTTACTCATGATTCTTTAACAGTTGATTTCATGAAAAATGAGTCCACACTACTTGCCCAGGCCATTGTAGATACTATACAACAGGTAGTGAAGATCAGCTGATTGTCGGAACGGCGCCAGTGCGTCCTTCCTCGACCGTGCGTATGCGCATGTGTGTATTAACCTAGTTGCAGTTTTACAGGGCCTGGGCTTTATGCTCGTGTGGCCCCGTCTCCATATCTACACTTATCCAATCTTACTTTAAAAGTGTGCACAATCGTTGCAGACACTACTTCTTTATTCAAACTGTTCCATGTCTCAATACATCTTTGTGGGAAACTATACTTTTTAATATCTCTTACACATCTTCCCTTCCTCAGCTTCTTACTATGCGATCTTGTGCTTTGGCTGGCATATTCTTCTCTCAGGATCAGATACTCATTGTCCAATTGGTCCATTCCGTTTATCAATTTATAAACTTGTATGAGATTCCCTCTCTCCTTTCTCTGCTCTAATGTTGGAAGATCCATGTATTTACCTATTTGTGTATTACAGGGCCCGAGCTAAGCTCTCTGTGTCCTGTTTCCTTGTCCATTCCTGTCATATCTCTCTTTCATCTGATTGACACACACCGCGTCAACGACATCACTGCTCAGTTTATTCCACTTATCAATGCTACGATGCGGGAAACTGTATTTTCTCATGTCATTTAGACAGATGTCTTTTATTAGCTTTTTTCCATGTCCTCGGAGATAATTACTTGTGGTCACCTTTATCAATTCTCTGTCCAGTATGTCAATCTTGTTCACCAATTTATACATAGTTATCATGTCTCCTCTTGTTCTTCTCTCTTCTAATGTGGTCAGCCCCAGCTTCCTCAGTCTTTCCTCATAGTCTAACTCTCTGACTCCTGGTACCATCCTTGTTGCCAGCCTCTGTACCCTTTCTACCTTCACATTTTTCTTCATATGCGGTGACTAGACACAAGCTCTATATTCTAACTGGGGTCTTATTAAGGTACATAATATCTTCTTCATCATTCCTTCATCTAGGTAGTGGAACGCAAGACCAATATTTTGAAGCATGTTATATGTTTTCCAAAAAATCTTGTTAATGTGTTTCTCCGGTGACAAAGTGTTTTGCACGGTTACTCCTAAGTCTTTCTCCTCATTGGTCTCTTTAATTTTCTCATCACCCAGCCTGTAATCCCAGTTTGGTCTGTATCTACTTCTTCCCATTTTCATAACATGGGTCTTGTCTATATTAAATTCCATCTGCCACTCCTTACTCCACTCATATATTTTATCAAGATCTTCCTGTAACTTGTTACAATCTTCCACATTCCTTACTCTCCTCATAATTTTAGTATCGTCCGCAAACATATTCATGTAACTGTCAATTCCTACTGGCTTATCATTAACATAAATCAAAAACATGATGGGACCAAGCACTGACCCTTGTGGAACTCCACTGGTTACCTTCTTCCACTCGGACTTCCTTCCTCTCACCACTGTTCTCATTTTTCTTCCCATTAAGTAATTTTCCATCCATTTTGCTAGTTTATCATTTATTCCTCCAATCTTCTTTAGTTTCCACATCAGTCTATTGTATGGTACTTTATGAAAGGCCTTTCTCAAGTCCAGGTAGATAGCATCCACCCATCCCTCTCTATGTTGTAGTATGTCAGTCACTCTTGAATAAAAACATAATAAATTGGATACTCACGATCTTCCTTTTCTGAAACCAAACTGCCTTTCACTCAGAATGTTTTCACTTTCTAGATACTCACTCCACTTAGCTTTAATTACTTCTTCACATACCTTGCACAATACACTAGTCAACAATACTGGTCTATAATTTAGCGGTTCCATTCTACTACCATTCTTATATATAGGCACAATGTCAGCTCTTTTCCACTCTTTCGGGACTAATCCTGTTCGTATGGAGGTATCCACAATATCAAATATGGGGTTCAACAATTGATCTTTACATTCTTTTAGCAACCTCCCAGATATGCTATCAGGCCCCATTGATTTATTAATATCCAGATTGCTTATAATTTTCCTTACGTCTTCTTTAGTAACCATGATGTCCTGCATTTGCTTTATTTCCGTAGGCCTTCCTCCCATAAAATGCTCCTCCTTTGTAAACACTTTGCAAAAGTTGTCATTCAAAATTTCAGCTATCTCTCCAGCATCTTCATATACTTCTTCCCCGTTTTTTTATCTTTTCTATTGCCTCCCTTTTATTTAATTTTCCATTTATGAATTTGTAAAACATTTTTGGGTCACTATCACAGTTTTCCACCACCCTCTGTTCATATTCCTTCTGTGCTGTTCTCCTTACTTCAACATATCTATTCCTTGCTGTTTTGTAGCCTTCCCTTGATAATACATCACTGCTTTTCTTAAGTTTCTTCCATGCCTTTTTTTTTTTTTTTTTTTTTTTTTGTGTGTGTGTGTGTGTGTGTAAAACACTGTAGTAAGGAAAAGGATATATATGTACAGTGCCACCTTCGTAAACGTTTCTAATCTATTTCATATAATGTACTTGGACTTATACCAAAAAAGGAATATACAAGACAAATTTTTTTTAATGAGAAATAAAGGGGAAATTATTAATCCATTCCCATTGAAAAAAAAATTGTTTTGGTATATCATACACTACATTAATGAAGTTGTATAAGATAAGCTAAACACTATTATATTTGACGGCATGTAAGATGTACGGTCATACAAGACGCATGCCAATTTCAGCAGGAAAAAACCTTTTTATTATTATACATGTAATGTTTAAAGGAAGCTTGTAGTATAGCTGAAGAAAAAAAGCAAGCAATCACAATAGTGAAAATATCCTGCATAACTGAAGTAACTAAACAGATTATGTCATGGAGGCAAGGCAAAGAATGCAGGCCAACTGCCCAAGATATCAACAACGCAGTTGGTGCACCACTGAATAGGGTCACATTTTCTACTCGGCATTTCCTTGTAATGAAGAAAAATAATTACAATTGATATAGCATCTTTACCTATGATATGGTGGTGTAAATCTTTGGGTGTAAGTGTGAGGGAAATTTCAAAATCAAATCTACTGGTGACCTCACATATACTTATGAGATAAAGGATGATTTTTTCCATTTTTTGAAAAAAGGTGCATTTTATATGCAGTAAAATACAATAAATACAAAAGCCTCTGGATCAGCCAAGTGAGGTCTCTCTATATCAATGTCTTGAAAGTCAGGGCGATTCGCCTGGGGCTCCAACACTTTGTGGAGGGGTTGCAGGATTCCGTTATTACTGTTTTCTCCAACAACACCATGGTGCTCCCATACCTGAGCAGAGAAGGGGTAACCACTCCATCCTCCTCAACAATAACCCTCGGGAGATCCTAGACTAAGCAGATGTTCATTTGGTGGGAATACTGACCCAGTTCGTAAGGGGCTCCGACAACCAAGTAGCCGACTACCTCAGCAGGCAACACCAGATTCTATCCATGGAGTTGGACACTAAACATGGACATGTGCTGCCAGTTGTGGCAAGTATGGGGCTATTCGACTGTGGATCTCTTTGCCACACACCTCAACTACAAAATCCCGAACTTTGTGTCTCCATTTCAAGATCCCGAAGCAATTGCCAGAGATGCCTTTCTTTACGATTGGGACAACCAGGACCTGTATGCCTTCCTTCTATTTCCTCTCATCAGGAAAGTGCTCAACAAGCTTCGGGTTTCCAGCAACACCAGGCTCATCCTGATTGCGCCGTTCTGGCCAGAGAGAGTGATTTCCGGACTTGTTGGAGGTGTCACGAGAGCCATCCTGACGACTTCCGCTTCAGAGAGACCTCTTGACTCAGCCCCACACCCACAGGTTCCACCAGTCTCCACGGGCCTCAGCTAAAAGGGTGGAAACTGTCAAGCAATACTTGAGATACAGAGGCTTCTCTTCTAAGGTGGCACAATTCTTGGCACATGATAAGAGGCCATCCACTTCTTTAAACTATCAGCACAAGTGGAAGAGGTACAGGAAATGGTGCAAGGACAACGGGCATACCGTTTCCAATTCCACGGTCCAGAATGTCACAGGTTTTCTTGTTTATTTGCAACAGGTTTATCATCTTTCCGCCTCTGCTATCAAGGGCTACAAGGCCATACTTAACGGCGTTCTTGTGATCAGAGAGGGTTGGACCTCAACAACAACCAGGTGCTGCGGCTTATTATCAGAGCCTGCTCTTCCCAGCCACGGAGGCCTACCAGGGATCTTAGATCTTCCTGGAACTTGGATGTGGTGCTTCGCTACTTAACCAAGGCTCCCTTTGAACCTCTTCAGCTCTCGTCCACCAGAGACCTGGTGGACGAGACCACTTTTCTGCTTGCTCTTGCAACATCACAAAGAATAAGAGAGATCCAAGCACTCTCCCACAGGACGAGCTAGCAAGAGCAGGATCTTCTGGTCTCTTATCTTCCTGAGTTTATTGCCAAGATGGATACGGAAGCCCACAGTACACAAAGGGAATTCCGTATTAACCCTTAAAGTACGGGTTTTGATTTACTTTCCGTCTGTTACAACGGGGAAAAATCACACCTGTCAAAAATACTGAAAATATTTTTCCTTATAAAAACATATTTCTTTTGTGTTATTCTGAGTAAAATGATGTAATTTTTAACATGTTAAGACCTCTGAGAGCAAAGTTATTGCATATAAAAAAATTCATGGCAGAACCCGCTGCTAAGAAATACCCCCCAAGCTCAAATAGCACCACATGCTCTCTCTCTCTCTCTCTATCCTTTTGGGCATTTGAATTTTATGTAAAAGTAGGAAGTTTTCCACTTTCATGTCAAGAATATGCTAACTCAAATATATGAAATGATGTGTAAAACAGGAAAAGAAAAAGAAACCACATATTACAAGTATTGTGAATTTCTATAATAACTAGAATCGGGCAACTCTTATTAGCAATGGGATTCATGTGACTTGGCCGACAAGCACAGTCCTGTAGAGGCAACGAGGGGTGACACACACCAGTGCATTGCTGGAGGGGAATAGGCTACGTGAGGAAGTTTATGAAGATGAGGGTTGGTCTCTCTCTCCCAGATCACTATCAGAATCACTACTGGAGTCTTCACTTTCTTCTGTCTCAGTAAAAAAATTAGTCTTCATTTTCATCACTCCTCAATGTCATTACTGAGTAACACTGACATAACATCACTCGGAGTACCGTTTCCTCCCTCCGAATGAGGGGGTTGCCAGATGTCGCCTCGAAATGGGAAAAGATGACCTATTGTGAGGGAACATATGTCTCAAGGCTCAAGCAGACGAGCAAGAAAAGATGCCAGATACCTCCACTTGCCCCAGGACCAATAGTGAGGGGGAGAGATTCAAACGTTTAGCGCGGAAAAATCATGATTACCGGTACGATCCTCGCCTCTCTGCACGCGATGCTACAATCGTACATTTACGATCACCGTACTTTAAGGGTTAAGAGCCTTGCTACCATAGCGGGTTCCAAGGATGTGGAGAGACTACTATGTCCCGTTTGGGCACTACGTCACTACCTGCACAGAACGGCTACGGCTACAAGAACCCGAAACCTCTTCCTTGCTGTTAAGTGTCCTTCCAAACCTATGTCCAAGGATACTGGGATACCATCAAGTCAGCCCACGCTTCCATCCCTGACTCTTCTTGCTGTGAGCTTAAGGTCCATGCCCACGACATCCATGACATTGTTACCTCTATGCTTATGTGGAAGAACTGCTACGTTCCCTCTATCTTGAAGCCTGCTGGAGCCTTGCAGCCTGCTGGAGGTCGCAATCGGTCTTTGCTGACCATTATCTCCGGGAAATAGTAAGACAGGAGGGGGATATCTTCGCCTTGGGTCCAGTGGTTGCTGCTGGACACATAGTCGACTGACTACTGCCACTAGTTATACACAACCCTAGGAAGTATGCTCAAGGTTGCTTTTCTTGGGGGCACTTCCGTACCATCCTAGCACCTTCAGCCTAAGGAGAGGGTCAGTAGCCAGGACTGAGCACCCTTCTCAGCTCACACCTCCAGTCAAGGACATATGCACACTCCTAGGGCACTCACCACTGGTCACCTAGGGCTTTAATTCTTGAGACACATGGGTCAAGGAGTACTCCCATGCACCTGGTTGCATTCTCCAGCACCCTCTTTCTCCATGTCAACTTCAACCATGGGTTAGTGTTTCCACAATGGACTGTTATTTCACCCTCTATGCCTGCCACATCCTGTTGAATCCTACCTCCTTAAATGTTGGAGTCTGCTAGTTTTTTGTATGAAAAACTGGTCTCTGTGATAGACATGTAATTTTTAATGCTAAAATTAATTTCTTCACTTACCTGTTTTTCATACAAAAACAAGTGCCCTCCCTTCCTTCCCCAGCCTGATTCTACACACATGAGAATTAACTGAAGGGCTGCATAGCCAATCCCGTCAGCAGCACTGGGCACTGCGCTGGCAGGCATAGCACCAAGCAGAATTTTTAAAATCTCGGCAGATGAAAGTGAGTGAAACAGTGGCTAGTTTTTGTATGAAAAACGGGTAAGTGAAGAAATTAATTTTAGCATTAAAAATTATATTTTTATTATTATCCTAATCACAAATTCATACAAGGAAAAGAGATTGTCTTTAGAAAGCATTTACTACACAATATAATTATAAAAAAAGATATATGATTATGATATCTTTTAATTATAACAATACTAATATCATGTATGTTGCAAAACGTTTTTAGTTACCCAAAACATTACATATTTAATTCAAGGAGTTTCAGTCCTAGCATCTTACCTTTTATTGCCATGGCCCAGTTTGCCATCATCTCCTTCACCCCATGAGTACACATCTCCATCAGCTGTTAATGCCAGACAATGCTTTCCTCCTGAGTTGACAGCAACCTTACGGATCACAATATGCTGAATGGACTCCAGGAGTGTTGGGGTTGAGACAGATTCCACACCACCGATGCCTAGCCGACCTCCTGCGCCATAGCCAGTTGCATAAACCTGTATATAAAAGACACGTGTATGCATGTGTGTTTGTGTTTATGGGTGTTTATGTATATGTGTGTGTGTGCATTTACCTAGTTGTAACATACAGGAAAAGAGCTATGCTCATGCTGCCCAGTCTACATATCTATGCAAATCCAACATTTTTTTTAACTTGTTGATTGTCCTTGCTACACAACTCTCTTATCTAAACTATTCCACACCTCTACACATCTTTGTGGAAGGCTGAACTTCTTGATATCTCTCCTGCAATTGTCCTTTCTTAATTTCTTTCCATGTCCTCTTGTCTCACTGGTGTCCCAGATTAGTAAGTCTTCTGTATCTAATTTTTCCAGTCCAGTGACACTGTTTCTATATTCTCTCAATGTCCATCCTGACACTCCATCTGGCCCCATTGCCTTTCTTACATCTACCTTTTCTAGTAATGCTCTAATTTTCATATATACATATATATACAGTGGAGACTCAATACTCAAAACTTAATTCGTTCCAAATGGCCGTTTGAGTATTAAATAGTTTGACTATTGATACCTATAAATCAGGTAATTCGTTCCAGCCATTGCCAAACCCATGTTTAGAAAAAAGCAGCGGTTTAATTTTGCAGTCGCCGCTAGCATTGGCACACAGAAGCAGGGTTAGCCTGTCTTTCATGGGCTTGTGTCCTGACTTCTCTTCCTTTGTTATATAGACCATGTTTGGTAGTTTTTCCTTTCCAAAACAGGCCAATTTCATCACAATTAAAGATCTGTTGTGAGGTTAAGTGCTCCTTATCCACAAATTTCTTAAATTCAGGCACAAATTACTCAGCAGCAACTCTATCAGCACTTGCGGGATCGCTGTGCCTCACAACAGAATGAATTCCAGTCCTTTTCTTGAAATTCACAAACCACCCTTTTCTTGCTTTTAAAATCATCATTGGAGTCAGATGTAGTATCAGAAATATGATCACGATGCAGCAGCAAAGCCTTCACACAAATTATGCCCTCTGACAAAGAATAACCAGCCATCTGCCTTTGGTTTATCCAATCAACAAGTTTTCTTTTCTTCCACTGCTGCAGGTCACTTAAATTGCCTTTTCACACCAATAGCCACATCAGGTCTTTTAATGAGGTCTATCTTCTTTAATATTGTGGCTACTGTAGATTTAGCCATACAGTACTCAACTGCAAGATTGGTTATTCTTCCCCTTTTCTCGTATTTATCAATAATCTCCTTTTTTTTCTTTCGATGGTTGTCACTACATTCTTTCTTGTAGGCTTATTCTCACCACTAACATGCCTCTTCGGTGCCATTGTAAGCTTCTAAAAAAAAAAAAAAAAAAAAAAAAAAAAAAATCCAGAGAGAAAGCACAGGACATTGTTCTTCTTATGACAGCAAAGGATCAACTGCCTGCGATGGACCGGTGTGGCACGTGGGGTGGCGGGAAGGATGAAAGTGCAGGACAATGTTATTCTTACGACAGCGAAGGATCAACTGGCAGTGGTGGACTGGTGGGGTGCGTGGGGCGTCGGGAAGGATGAAAGCGTAGGACAATGTTATTCTTACGACAGCAAAAGATCAACCGACTGCGGTGGACCTTTGGGGCGTGTCAGGCGGCGGGAATGATGAGGCCTTTTTTGTTTATATCCACGTGGACGGACGTTCGACTAATAGGTATTTTTTTTAGTATTAAGTCAAACTTTTGCATTTGACTATTTAGACGTTCAAGTATTGAGTCTCCACTGTATATATATATATATATATATATATATATATATATATATATATATATATATATATATATATATATATATATATATATATATATGGTGATTTGAAATGGCACCAAAAAATCTTATAGGATAGGGTACAAATTTGATAATGAACACACTACAATAATTTTTTTTTTCCCCAAAACAAAATATAAGAAATAGCTATGCAGGCAAATTCAGTATGGTGGTTATAGGGAATGGCATGAGTGAGTAAACTTAGAAACTTCATCATATTCAGCTAAAATAAGAATGGTTGAAGCCTTGTACATACCTTGCCATCTGCTGTCACAGCAAAAAGTGTTTGTTCTCCTCCAATGAGTTGCACAGGCCTTAGCGCTGTCAGGGTGTCACAAGGTGTTGGAAGCTTCACCTTGGCTCCCTCTACACCTCCTAATTGACCACGGTGGTTGTGGCCCCACCCAAATATGCTTCCACTTCCACCCCAAGATAATGTCCAGTCCTCTGGCCGCCTGTTTGGACAAAATGTACAAGAATATCTTAATTAACACAAATGTGATCTTCTTACACAAAACTTTAGCTAGCAGTACAGTTCTGGCTGCTACTGTATATGCCATATTTGAAGAAAATTGCTACAATCTTTTAATGATGAATTTTTTTTCTAAACAGACAATTTCTTTATATAATGCAACTGACACTTGTAAAAATA
The DNA here is from genome assembly GCF_017591435.1 of Portunus trituberculatus. NCBI lineage: Eukaryota > Metazoa > Arthropoda > Malacostraca > Decapoda > Portunidae > Portunus > Portunus trituberculatus. Next base: position 11,662,300 of record NC_059295.1, read on the forward strand.
ATTTTGATCTTGATGTTATACATTATTCAAAAATGCTTCAAAGTCTAGCATTTACATCAATAACTAATGTAAGGGATTACTTTCAGTGTTCTCAGACACCTGTATTTCTGTGAAGCTTACTTCAGAAGTTATGTTTCACAGAGTGAAAATGAAAACTAGATCTAAGGCTATGAGTTGCAGAAATTCTAATAGAAACACCTGAGAAGGGTCAAGACATTTTGTGCTAATACCATAAGAATGGTCCCATCTAAGGACATTTCTGGTTACCTCCCAAGAATGGGAGTTACAGACTTTATTTACAATAATTATGAAACTTCATTTTCTGTGAAGGGTACAAGTGCGTAAAGTGTTTGTAGAATAGTGTAAAAAGGCATAGAGTTATCTCTAGAGGGCATGCTATGATTATCCTCTTGTGTTATGAGACAATCCACGTATGCCACTGACAGTAATCACAGTTCCACCAGATATCTACTGTCTCCTCCTGTGATGATTAGGCATATCAAGGTTCATTTATTGAGGGATTTCTGCAATCAAATCAAAGGGGATTGGATTATATTTTGTTACATTTATGATAAAAATAAATTACATACCATAGACTTTGGAATATAAGATGACACTTGAATTATCGTAAAAATATTGAAAGAACGGCATTGTCGTACACATCAGATACTAAAACAACGACTTTAAAGTTTTATGAAAATTACCATTGTAAACAACACCCTTATATTACAACTTTAAGGAATGTTAGACATGGTAAAACATGAACTTGTTCCAGAAAATATGAAGGGACCATAATGCCACTATTGTAGTTTTGAGATAGAGTTAACTTTAAGAAATTATAGCACATAGAAAAAGCATAATCATAATGTATCATATATCAATGGAAAGCTTATGACAAGACAAGTTTCCATTTGGATTTCCCTGAAAAAAAAAAAAAAAATAAATAAATAAATAAATAAATAAATAAAAAAAAAAAAAAAAAAAAAAAAAAATCCTGTTATTCTTGGATTGTTGCTCAAACTCGACTACAGGGAACTGGTTCTATGAACATGGGGTGGCATAATTTTTAGTAAAAAATAATCAAAATTACATTTTTATGAATTTTTCTCAAAAAGATTTCTCAATTTTTTTTTTTTTGGGGGTGGATTTCATTATGTTATGTTTGGCATAAAGGCATTATTTACTGACAAAATCATAGATGGGCACATTACCTAATGATGGATGTATAAGTTGCTTATGTGGGTGCCATTGGATGGAGGGGTGGAAGGGTTAGTAATCCAGGACTTTAATTTAAAGAATACAAAATGCGACATGCACGTGTACACAATGCAGAGACGCCACCATGTGTCTTTCCAGAATCTTCCCATGCTTCTTTGAACTTTTCAGATACCTGGTATCACTGAGCTTGGTAGAACACATCAAAAGTCTCACCTGCTAAACCACAGCAAGAGTTGTTCATCATGCTGATGTTGGAACACATTATGTAGCTCATGATCAAGAGTCAGCACTTCTCCTTCGCCCAACATCTCAGTCAGTTTTTTACGTACCTGTAAGAAAAAAATTAAGCAGTATGTGAAATATCTGTAGTACACAATATCTTCTGAAAAAGAGTGCAAATATGCAACATATACCTATATACCTTGCATTTCCACTCCAATTACTCTCTCCCTGCCCCACCTCATTATTCTCTCTCCTTACCTCGCACCCAAAACTAAGCTCATTCAATTCCTATCTTGTCATATCTCGAGTAAATGACTTATCCCTCTATGTGATCCCAGCCATCTGTCTCAACATTATCTAATTGCAGCCAACCAACACATTGTTCAAATTCTTCAATAGAGCCCATGTTTTAGAGCCATATAACAATACTATCTTATTCATGTGTTGAATACTCTTCCATGTTCTTAAATGAAATGTATGTATAGTGAATATTTGTCCATCAATAATGCAATTATTTTATGTAAATATTAATGAGGTCCATAAAAAAAATATGTTTTCAATAATTGGCTGTTGAAGGATCTGACAAATAAATATTACATATGAATAAAACATGCTGGGTAGGTAAATTTGAATTTCCTGGAGTCAGTGTCTACATAGATCTAGATTTGCTGTTATTCCTACGCAAAAACACATATAAACTCTTACTAATGTAATTTATACATTCCACCCACACTTTCCTCTTTCCTTCTATTCACAATAAACAGCACAGTTTCACATTTCCTCAAAATGTAAGAATTATATGTCCATCCTTGTTTTCTTCTCTTGTTATTAATCCATAACATATTTGGAGATTGGTGAATCTAAGTAAACTAACTTGTAGTAAATAGAATTTCACCTAACTAGTATCAAACAGAATTTTACAAAATCATGAAATAGACAACAACTTACATCTGCACAAAATCCCTGAGGCAAAACAGTACGTTCAATGAGAGCCTTGAGAACCCTGGAAGCGGTGCAGTACCTCCTGAACCAGGCCCATTTGTGAGCTTCACCAGAACCAACGCCCTTATCTAGCTCCAGGTCACATGCCAGTCCCACCAGAACCTTTGGAAACAAACACATACTTGTGATGCTTAGGCTACAACTCTACTCATAAAAAAAAAAAGGTACTTGATAAGAACATATGTATCCTTTTAGAGCCAATACACCCATAACACACACATTTTTCTTGTTGTAGGGAACATACAATAACATTTAACATCATATTAAAAGACAAATTTCTAATCTATTACAGCTAATAATAAAACAGAGTTCAGGATGATAAATTTCAATGACACCTTTACAAAATTATACTGTTTTAAATATGAGAAAATTATGTTTTGTATTCGGCTTAAGCATAAATTACAATAGTTTTTTTTATTTATTTTTTTTATATCTATTCAGGCTTAGTGAGTTCATATGACAGTATATCAGAGTTGGTGTTCCCTTATAAATGGCAGTCAGATCAGTTACACTAAAAAAGAAGTTGTTTTTAGTATTCCAATTGATTTTTAGTTGTTTTCAGTTGATGGTCTCAAGGTGGAATTGCTGCAGTTCCTGAAGAGTAACCAAGAATAAAGGAATGTTGCATGGGTTTATTTCTTATTGTATGTGCCTATTATGAAAAATCACTCACCATCATCATTATTTTCATAGTGTTAGAGAGAGAGAGAGAGAGAGAGAGAGAGAGAGAGAGAGAGAGAGAGAGAGAGAGAGAGAGAGAGAGAGAGAGAGAGAGAGAGAGAGAGAGAGAGAGAGAGAGCTGCTTCTAAGTCAGGTACCTCCCCATCCCCACCCTGCCCGGATATGGTGCCAGGAGCCATTTTCTGTTGTTCGGAGTGAAGAGGTTAAGGAGTTTTTTTGACTAGTTGGAAAACAAACGGCATGATCCCAGATAGAAACACAAAGCCAATGAGATTCTGGGGCTGTATTTATAAAACTATGATTCGACATAAGGGAAACATAAATCCACAAGATGGCGAACACCATGACTTATGTGAAACATAAGTCTTATGTCTCATGTTAGCTCATCATAAACTCACGGTCCCATTATGTTTGGGTGGGAGCAAGAATAGTATCGCTATGTTGAATCATAAGAGTCAACATGGCAGAGGCAGTGGGACAGCGACGACGCCACCTGAAAAATTTTCGTGATCGTAGAGACGTGTTGGCTGAACTAAGTGACTCAGAACTGATAAGAGGTATCAGTTAGAGTGTGCAGCCAAGATATATGGGGCTGACATACAAGGATTCCTAGGGAAAGTGAACTCTAGCAGGGGTGTGAGAGGGAGACGGTTAGAGCTGGATGCTGCTTTGAGGGGGACAGTGGTTACCCAAATAAAAAGTGGCTTCTGACACTATATCTTCAACCTCTGCCTGGCCCACACTCCAACTACAATAGGTAAGTTTTGCAACATTAATATTTTTCATATTAGGTAGTTTGTTTCATTCATTCCATATTGCACATATACTATTCATTTTAGTGGGTTAGATTAGGGTGCTATTACATCTCATGGCATAAAGAAAAAGTTCTCAGCAAACTATTTGCTCACATTATAATACAGTGGTACATATCTTTACCACTGGAAATTGTTAGCTCCTAAGACATTAGTTTTACCAAATTTATCATTAAGGTAAATCAGGTTACATTTAATTAAGTTAGTTTAGATTATGGAATTATATAGTTGGTTTGATTAGATTTAGTTCATTGTTAAGGTAGATTTAGTTATGCTTAGTTTGGTTACATTAGGTTTAATTTATTTTCATACCAAACTTGTCATCAATGCTAGGTAAGGTTTAGTTAATTTCTTGTCAATTTGTTAAGATGGGTTAGGTTAGGCTTAGTTAAGTTAGATATAATCAAGTTTGGTTTATTTATTTATTTTTTGTTATTGTCATGTGTGAGAACTTTTATTTTGATAATTTTGATGTGCTTTGAATGAATCTAGTAACCATTTTCATTGCAAATCAATGTTTTACATGTTTGGGGTGATTAAAAAAATAGAAAAAAGATCTTCCTCCCCCCAAAAAAGTAGTTTCATTACAAAATGTTACATAGGTGTGCACACACACACACACACACACACACACACACACACACGAGACTGAGGAAGTGGTTCATAACCCAGAAAAGTACAGTAAGAAAGGACTAAAGAAACTTACGTATGAGTGGAATGTAATGTATTCCAACATAAATGGAGTGATATCGGGGATTTTAGAACTCAACGATTACTTGAGGGATAAGAACCCAGATATTGTGGGTCTTACTGAAACAAAACTGAGAGAGGGAGAAGACCTGATGATGGTTGGAGAAGGGAAATATAATGTTTGGAAAAGAAATAGAGTAGGTAAGATGGGAGGAGGAGTGATGTTGCTGGTTAAAAAAGATATAAAGGTGGATCAAGTGAAAGAAGGTATGGGAAAGGCAGAAGTGCTAAAGATCAGAGCAGAAACTAATGAAGGAAAAAGAGGCACTACATAGTGGTGTACGTACCACCTAAGACAAATGCATGGTCAGTACAGGAATATGAAGAAATGATAAGAGATACAGGAACATGTCTGGAAGAAATGTTGGGTGGCTGTGAACGAACTATAATGATGGGAGATTTTAATTGTAAAGAGGTGTGTTGGGAGGACTGGTCAATGGAAGGATCAGAGACAACATGAGGAAATACACTATTGACACTGGCAATGGAAAATGTGTTAACTCAGTGGGTCAAAGAAGATACTAGGTTTGGAGGAGAGGGAGCATCGTCAAGACTGGACTTGGTCTTTAGTACAGAGCCAATGGTCATTGAGGAGATGAGGGTGGAGTGCCCTTTAGCAAAGAGTGATCATGCAGTTTTGGAGTTCAAGGTGATAGATGAAGAGAAATCTAGAAGAAATGAAGAATATAAAGTGGGAAGATGGAATTATGCCAAGACAGATTTTGGAAACCTAAAGAAATTCTTTCAAGAGACAAATTGGATGAAATTCAAGAGTGCTAAGGAGCAAATGAAAAGTGGAAGGAATTTATAAAAATATACAAAGAAGGTGAGAAAAATTTGTACCAATAAGACAACATAGAGAAGTTGGAAAGCAGGACTGGTTTAACGATAGATGTGAAAAGGCTAGAACAAGAAAAGAGGATGCATGGAAGAGGTGGAGAAGGAAAAGACGGATTAAGCAGTGGGAAAGTTACAAAAGAGCAAGAAATGAATATGTGTTGATTAGAAGAGAAGAAAGAAAGAAACAAGAAAAGGATATAATTGATAAATGTAAAGACCAACCAAGGCTTTTTACAGACATGTGAACAACAACATCAAAAATAGAGAAAGTATTGAAAGTTTAGAAGTAAATGGAGTATGCAGTGAAGATCCCAGGAAATGGCAGAGGCTATGAATGGATGCTTTCGGAAGGTATTCACAAAGGAGACTGCTTTTGACAAACCACTGGTAATGGAACAGAAAGGGATTATGAAGGAGTTTCAAGTAACTGTGGAGGAGATCAAGAATATGATGGGGAGTTTAGAAGTGAGAAAAGCTGTGGGACCTGATGGGGTATCAGGATGGATTTTAAGAGAATGCAGGGAGCAACTGGCAGAAAAAGTTTGTGAAGTAATTGATGCCTCATTAAGGGAAGGTGTAGTGCCCCAAGACTGGAAAAGAGCTAACATTGTCCCAATTTATAAATCAGGTAACAAGAGAGACCCATTGAACTATAGACCAGTGTCACTTACAAGTGTGGTAGCTAAGATGTGTGAGAGGGTGGTGAAGAATAGATGGACAGACTTCTTGGAGAAAAATGACATACTTTGTGAGTGTCAATTTGGTTTTAGAAAAGGGCGTTCATGCACGACAAACCTGATATGTTACTATTCGAGGGTGATAGATGTAATACAGGAAAGAGATGGTTGGGCTGATGGAATATATCTGGATTTAAAAAAGGCCTTTGATAAGGTACCACACCGGAGACTGATCTGGAAACTTGAAATGGTAGGAGGAGTGCATGGCAGTTTACTAAAATGGATGGAAGACTTTTGGTAGGAAGAGAAATGAGAACAATAATTAAGGACAGACCATCAGAATGGGGCTTGGTGGAGAGTGGAGTTCCACAGGGATCAGTGTTGGCACCAGTAATGTTCGCGGTCTACATAAATGACATGGTGGATGGGGTGTCCAGTTATGTGAGCCTATTTGCAGACGATGCAAAATTGTTAAGAAAAGTGAGATGTGACAAAGATTGCGAACTACTCCAGGAAGACTTGGACAGAATATGGAAATGGAGCTGTACATGGCAAATGGAGTTCAACACGACAAAATGCAAGAAATTAGAGTTTGGCAAGAGTGAAAGAAGAATCAGGAGTATGTACAAGATAGGAAATGAAGACATAAAACCAGTCATGAAGAAAAAGACCTTGGGGTGACAATTACCAATGACCTATCGCCAGAGAGACATATAAACAAAATAATTGGAGAAGTATTGAACTTATTGAGGAACATAAGAGTGGCGTTCAGATATTTAGATGAAGAAATGATGAAGAAAATAATTACTGCAATGATAAGACCGAAGGCTTGAATATGCAACAATACAGTGGGCTCCGAACTTAAAGAAACACATAAGGAAACTAGAGAAAGTACAGAGGGCTGCAACAAAAATGGTGCCTGACTTAAGAGATTTGACTTATGAAGACAGACTGAAAAGAATGCAACTTCCGACCCTGGAAAACAGAAGAGAAAGGGGAGACCTGATAGCAATATACAGAGTGATGATTGGCATGGAAAAAATGGATAGGGAAGATCTGTGTATGTGGAATGAAAGAATGTCGAGAGGGCATGGGAAAAACTAAAATGGCCACTTATAGGAGAGATGTGAAAAATATAGCTTCCCTCATAGAAGGGTGGAAGCATGGAATAGTTTAGACGTGGAAGTGGTCAACGCAAGGAATATTCATGATTTTAAGAAAAAGCTGGACATTAGTAGATATGGAGACGGGACAGCACGAGCATAGCTCTTTTCCCGTATGTTACAATTAGGTAAATACAATTAGGTAAATACACACACACACACACAAACACACACACACACACACACACACACACACACACACACACACACACACACACCAGCACACCGTCGCCGTAGCTGAGAGAGGACGGCTCATCTCCAGCTGCGGACGGGAAGAAGTGAAAATACCTATGGTGTTACAGGGCCCGGGTACCTCTAAGTTAGTGTCATGTTGATGTCCTACTGTTACATAGTGTTGAAAGTGAGGGATACGGAGAGTGTGGGTGGTGATTGTTTTAGCCATAATCAGCTGATGATAGCAAACATGGCACCTACCCCTAGGCAACCCAAGGATTTTGAAGGTTTTGTAACTACTCCAAGAGGACTGGAGAAATTAGATATGGATGCAAGAATCCAGGCACTGGAAAGTAAGTTCCTAAACATTTTGTCCAAAGAAGAAAAACTGAATAGACTTATAGCCAAGAATGATTAGTTCAAAAAGGAGATCTATTTGTTAACGATAGCGAATAAAGAGCTATTGAAGGGAAAAGTAGAGATGGAGAAGGAAAACCAACAACTAAGGAAACAATGTGAAGAGATGAAGGCTAAACTCCTAGAAGTGGAGATGAAAATATCCGAAGGGGACTTGAGGACGGAGGAATGCCTTAATCTAATTGATGCCAGGATGAAAGAAGTGAACCACGAACATCAGGAGGTACAAAGGTCCTTTAGGGAGATAGTGAAAAAGCAGGAAGAGGAAAATAAAGTGATTACGCAGAGTGAAATGGTAAAGGCACTAAAGGAAAATGAGTATGTGGTGAGAGATATTGCTGAAAAGAAAAAAATGTGTGATCATAACAGGATTGAGGGAGGAAACTAACAGAAACTGGCAGAATAGGAGGAATAAGGAAAATGACAGGATTAAGTCTTTACTGAATAAGATCTCTGTGGAGGAAGAGGACCTATATGCTGAGGTAGAAGAAAGTGTGAGATTGGGAGCTTTTGAGGAAGGCAAGAATAGACCATTAAAATTGAAATTAAAGTCTCAGGTGGAAGCTGAGGCCTTGTTGAGGAGAGCTTGGAAACTTAAGGACTCTGAGGAAACCAAAACAATTTACATAAGAAGAAATATGTCACAGGATGAGCAAGTGAAAATGAAAGAGCTTTGTAACTGAAGTGAAAGAGAGGAATGACAAAATAACAGAGGAGGAAAAGACCATGTTTTTTGGAGGATGAGAAATGGGAGGCTAAAGAAGTGGTGGATAGAACAGGCGGCATAGACATTACATGGAAGACAGAGACTAGGAATGGAATACAAGTGACTTACATGAATATAGATGGATTTCTGTCTAAGAGGCTAGAATGTATGAATTACCTAAGAAATAACGAACCTGACATAATGTGTTTAGTGGAAACAAAGCTAAGGCCCGAAATAAAGCTAGACTGGTTTGTTGTAAAACACTACAAAGTATGGAGAAATGATAGAAAAAATAAAGGAGGTGGTGGTATAATGGTTCTTATTAAAGAAGATCTGATAGTGAAGGATGTGAACTATAGTAAGAGAAATGAGGAAGTGATAAGTATGCTTATAACAGATGGCAAGAGGGACATTAATATTATAACAGTATACATAACACCCAGAACCAATGCTTGGGAATATGAACAGTACCAAATGGTGATGAGAAATACTCTAGACAGAATGAAGGAAGAACTCATCAGAAAGGATAGAGTGATGATAGTCGAAGACTTTAATTGTAAAGAAATAGTGTGGGAAGACTACGAAGTGGTGAACGGTGGTGAGTGGGCAGAGGAATTGTTAAAGGTAGCAACAAATAACTTGATGACACAGTGGGTGAGATCACCAACAAGGTGCAGGGGACAAGATGTTGCAGCAAGGTTGGATTTGGTATTTACCAGGGCATCTCTAAAAGAGGAAATTGAACATAAATGTCCCTTGGGGAGAAGCGATCATGATGTCCTAAGCTTTGAGCTGGATACGGAATTAAGCACGAATAAGATTGTGGAACGCAGGGAGAAAAAATTAAATTAAATTAGGGCAAATTATAACCATATAAGGGAGTTCTTTAATGAAATTGACTGGTCCGTGGTATACCAGGAAAGGGATATGCAATTGAAATACGATAAATTTATGGATTTGTATAACTCTGCTGTGAAAAAGTTTGTGCTATATTACAGAAAGAGGACTTTAAATAATAAATTGTGAAGAAGCAAAAAAGAACAAAGAAAAGGCATGGAAGAAACTTAAGAAAACCAGTGATGTATTATCAAGAGAAGTTTACAAAACAGCAAGAAATAGATATGTTGAAGTAAAGAGAACAGCACAGAAGGAATATGAACAGAGGGTGGTGGAAAACTGTGATAGTGACCCAAAAATGTTTTACAAATTCATAAATGGAAAACTAAATATAAGAGAGGCAATAGTAAAGGTAAAAAATGCGGAAGAAGTATATGAGGATGCTGGAGATATAGCTGAAATTTTGAACGACAACTTTTGCAGTGTTTACAAAGGAGGAGCATTTTATGGGAGGAAGACCTACGGAAATAAAGCAAATGCAGGACATCATGGTTATTAAGGAAGATGTAAGGAAAATTATAAGCAATCTGGATATTAATAAATCAATGGGGCCTGATGGCATATCTGGGAGGTTGCTAAATGAATGTAAGGATCAATTGTTGAACCCCGTATTTGATATTGTGGAAACCTCCATACGAACAAGATTAGTTCCGAAAGAGTGGAAAAGAGCTGACATTGTGCCTATATATCAGAATGGTAATAAAATGGAACCGCTAAATTATAGACCAGTATCGTTGACTAGTATATTGTGCAAGGTATGTGAAGAAGTAATTAAAGCTAAGTGGAGTGAGTATCTAGAAAGTGAAAACCTTCTGAGTGAAAGACAGTTTGGTTTCAGAAAAGGAAGATCGTGCGTATCCAATTTATTATGTTTTTATTCAAGAGTGACTGACATACTACAACATAGAGAGGGATGGGTGTATGCTATCTACCTGGACTTGAGAAAGGCCTTTGATAAAGTACCACACAATAGACTGATGTGGAAACTAAATAAGATTGGAGGAGTAAATGATAAACTAGCAAAATGGATGGAAAATGACTTAATGGGAAGAGAAATGAGAACAGTGGTGAGAGGAAGAAAGTACGAGTGGAAGAAGGTAACCAGTGGAGTTCCACAAGGGTCAGTGCTTGGTCCCATCATGTTTTTGATTTATGTTAATGATATGCCAGTAGGAATTGACAGTTACATGAACATGTTTACGGACGATACTAAAATTATGAGGAGAGTAAGGAATGTGGAAGATTGTAACAAGTTACAGGAAGATCTTGATAAAATATATGAGTGGAGTAAGGAGTGGCAGATGGAATTTAATATAGACAAGACTCATGTTATGAAAATGGGAAGTAGATACAGACCAAACTGGGATTATAGGCTGGGTGATGAGAAAATTAAAAAGACCAATGTGGAGAAAGACTTAGGAGTAACGTGCAAAACACTTTGTCACCGGAGAAACACATTAACAAGATTTTTTGGAAAACATATAACATGCTTCAAAATATTGGCCTTGCATTCCACTACCTAGATGAAGGAATGATGAAGAAGATATTATGTACCTTAATAAGACCCCAGTTAGAATATGCAGCTTGTGTCTGGTCACTGCATATGAAGAAGGTAGAAAGGGTACAGAGGCTGGCAACAAGGATGGTACCAGGATTCAGGGAGTTAAACTATGAGGAAAGACTGAGGAAGCTGGGGCTGACCACATTAGAAGAGAGAAGAACAAGAGGAGACATGATAACTATGTATAAATTGGTGAACAAGATTGACATACTGGACAGAGAGTTGATAAAGGTGACCACAAGTAATCATCTCCGAGGACATGGAAAAAAGCTAATAAAAGACATTTGTCTAAATGACGTGAGAAAATAGTTTCCCTCATCGTAGCATTGATAAGTGAAATAAACTGAGCAGTGATGTCGTTGACGTGGTGTGTGTGTCAATCAGATGAAAGAGAGATATGACAGGAATGGACAAGGAAACAGGACACAGAGAGCTTAGCTTGGGCCCTGTAAAACACAAATAGGTAAATACACACACACACAGAAGCAGAAGTACTGTATATTAAGATGCATATTAATAAAAAAGATTTAACAATCATTGTAACATATGTGCCACCAAAAACAAATTCATGGTCCAATCAAAAATATAAAGACTTGATAGATGACACAATAAGGAGTCTAACGAGAATCGTTAAAGAAAGGAGAAAAGTGATATTACTAGGAGATTTCAACTGTAAAGAAGTGGACTGGGAAAATTATTAAAGTGGTATGGGGGAAGAAGCCTGGGGAGAAAGATTCTTGAACCTAATGATAGACAATATGATGGACCAGAGAGTAACGGAATGCACAAGACTCAGAGGAAACGACGAGCCGGCGAGATTGCACCTAGTTTTTACAAGGGGTATAGAAATGAATGATGATATAAGATATAAGTGCCCATTGAGAAAGAGTGATCATGCAATATTAGAAATAGATATAGAAGAGGGAAAGGAAGATAGAGACAATTCATACAAAGGAGACCGATTAACTTACAGAAAGGCTGATATTGAGAATCTCAAGATTTATTTTAAAAATGCAGACTGGGAGGAGATGGAAAACTCAGAGCCAATGCAAGACAAATATAACTTATTTTTGGAAATATACAAAGCAGGAGTCAGGGAATATGTCTCGAAATATAGACCTAAAGAAAAAGGAAAGAAAGATTGGTTTAATGCAAGGTGTGCCAAGGAAAAGGAGAAAAGAGATGGAGCATGGAAGAGGTGGAGGAGAAATAGAAATCCAGCAAATAAGGAAAACTTCAAAGCAGCAAGAAATGAATATGTTAAGGTGAGGAAGGAAGAGGAAAAGAACTTCGAAAAAGACATTGTCGAAAAATGTAAGGAGCAACCAAAATTGTTCTATAGATTCATAAATGGAAAAATTAGGCAAAAAGAAACAATAGAAAGGTTAAAAGGAGAGAACGAGATGATGGAAGACCCAAAAAGTATGGCAGAACTATTAAATAATAAATTCCAGGAGGTCTTTACTAAGGAATCCAAATTTGAGAGGCCACAGAGTAATAGAGAGACAATCTGTATGAAAGAGATTAAAGTAACCAAGCTTGAAATAAAAGAGTTAATGAAGGAACTGGATGAAGAGAAGGCAATGGGACCAGATGAAGTCTCAGGCAGAATACTGAAAGAATGTAGGGAAGAACTAGCAAGTCCTATATACAACATCATAAAATGCTCAATAGAAAATGGAACAGTACCACTAGAATGAAAAAGAGCTGAGGTGGTTGCCATATATAAGAGCGGAAGGAAGGAAGAACCTTTAAATTACAGACCGGTATCACTAACTAGTTTAATATCCAAGATGTGTGAAAGAATAATAAAGAAACAATGGATCGAATTCCTTGAAGACAACAAATTAATATCAAATAGCCAATTTGGTTTCAGAAAAAGACGGTCTTGTGTAACTAATTTATTGAGTTTCTATTCTAGAATAGTTGATAGAGTACAAGAGAGAGAGGGATGGGTTGACTGTATTTATTTGGATTTAAAGAAAGGCGTTTGACAAAGTGCCACATGCAAGATTACTGTGGAAGTTAGAGGAGAAGGGTGGCTTAAAAGGAAGCACATTGAGATGGATAGATAATTATTTGAGGAGGGAGAGAAAAAAGGACGATAGTTAAAGATATGAAGTCCAAGTGGAGAGCAGTAGAAAGTGGAGTGCCACAGGGGTCAGTATCGGCAGCAATACTTTTCCTCATTTATATTAATGACATGCCAGAAGGAGTGAACAGCTACATAAATCTGTTTGCAGATGATACAAAACCGTGTTGAGTTATAAAGCAAACGGAGGATTGTGAAATACTGCAAGAAGACCTAAATAAGATCTGGAAATGGAGTAAGAAGTGGGAAATGGAATTCAATGTGAACAAAAGCCATGTCATGGAAATGGGAGAGTGAAAGACGATGGGAGATGGAGTAGAACTGGAGAAAGTAAAAAAGGAAAAGGACTTAGGAGTGACGATGGAAGAAAACAATCAACCAGTAAGCCATATTATGACAGAATTTTTAGAGAAACATTTAATTTGCTAAGGAATATTGGAGTAGCATTTCACTACATGGACAAAGAAATGATGAAGAAATTGATAAGTACTATAATAAGACCCAGATTGGAATATGCAGGAGTAGTGTGGATCCCTCATAAAAAGAAATACATAAGGAAATTGGAGAGGCTACAAAAAATAGCTACAAGAATGGTTCCAGAATTTGAAAGGACGACATATGAGGAGAGACTAAAGGCTATGGATCTACCAACCCTGGAACAAAGAAGGGAGAGAGGAGACCTGATACAAGTTTATAAATTGATCAACGGAATGGACCAAGTGGATAATGAGAAACTGATCCTGAGAGAAGAATATGACATTCGAAGCACAAGATCGCATAGTAAAAAGCTGAGAAAAGGAAGATGTCTGAAAGATATTAAAAAATACAGTTTCCCGCAGAGATGTATTAAGACGTGGAACAGTTTAAATTAAGAAGTAGTGTCTGCAATGAGTGTTTATACTTTTAAAGTAAGATTGGATAAGTATAGATATGGAGACGGGCCACACGAGCATAAAGCTCAGGCCCTGTAAAACTACAACTAGGTAAATACAACTAGGTAAATACACACACACACACACACACACACACACACACACACACACACACACACACACACACATATATATATATATATATATATATATATATATATATATATATATATATATATATATATATATATATATATTCAGTGGATGATGCAGCAACAGGTTGTAAAGGTTGAGCACCATCTCTGAAAGAAAGAAAGTTAATAGAAAAAAAAAAAAAAAAAAATATATATATATATATATATATATATATATATATATATATATATATATATATATATATATATATATATATATATATATATATATATATATATATATATATATATATATATATATATATATATATATATATATATATATATATATATATATATATATATATATATATATATATATATATATATATATATATATATATATATATATATATATATATATATATATATATATATATATATATATATATATATATATATATATATATATATATATATATATATATATATATATATATATATATATATATATATATATATATATATATATATATATATATATATATATATATATATATATACACTCAACCCTCGATTTGCCGGACCTCCATTTGCCGGATTTCGGATTTGCCGGACAAGAGTCTGTGGAAAAAAAAAAAAAAAAAAAAAAAGTCCGGGACAAGTCGATTTCAAACTACCGCGCCAGACAAAGTTCGCAAATCGGGCACTATAGATGGCAGCGCGGGCGGACATACACGTCTAGTACTGGACTGTAAACAAGTCTGCCGCGTCACACGTGTGTCGGCGGCATTGGCATGTGTTACGGCCCCACGTGGTGAGATGATGATGATGATGATGGTCGTCGGAGGTTTTGCCTTTGCCTCGGCACCTCCTGTTACTTCTATTCTTCCTGATCCTGCCTTTCTTTTATTTTTCTTTCTCTTGTCTTCCACATCTGGTGCAAAGTCTCTTTCTTCTCCCTCAGTTTTGTTTTTCTGAACAAAAAACGTCTGATTTATTTTCCAACTTCCTGGTACAGCTGGTGCAGGTGCCGAAATGCCGTTAAAGACAACACTATGTTCCCACCGGAAATTTTGCCGTTAAACACGGGATTCCGGTAAATCGCGTGCCGTTAAAGCGGGGTTCAACCTGTATAGGGTAAAGTCCGGCAAGGGGGTAGACCCCCGGACATTTTCCATTGCCGGACATTTGCCATTCCCGGACAAGCCTTCCCCTTTTAGTCCGGCAAATCGAGGGTTGAGTGTATATATATATATATATATATATATATATATATATATATATATATATATATATATATATATATATATATATATATATATATATATATATATATATATATATATATATATATATATATATATATATATATATATATATATATATATATATATATATATTATTTAAATTTTTTTTTTTTTTTAATTTTTTTATCTATTAACTTTCTTTCAGAGATGGTGCTCAACCTTTACAACCTGTTGCTGCATCATCCACTGAAACAGTGGATGTCTCGGCACCAGCAGGAGGTTCAGCTGTGTTGGGCGTTGGAAGTGCTACGGTAGCATTTCCACTGTACTGTTATGACCAATGACAACAAATGTTAGTTAAACCATCACAAGCATATTTATTGCAGATCTATCTCACTATCTATATAAGAGGTAAACAATCCTCTCAAGGAAGAAGTATCCAAGACGAGGCACCCTTCCCTCTTCCTGCCCCCATACTCCTCATACACAGTGTAAGTGTATATTGTGTGTGTGTGGTTGCCTCATTTTTGCTGTCCTCCTCCTGGAGGAGGGTGTTGGCTTTGTCTATACATAGATAGATAGTTAATGTCCCTGCACTTCAGTTTTAAAGATATTTTGTATGGTCTTAATGATATTTTCAGCAGTAGGGTAATGTGCTGTTATTGTGCTGCAGACAGGTACTGAGTGCACTTGTCATTAAGACACATCCATGTGTGGATGCATTTTTTGTGAGCTGCCATTTCCAACCATATACACACCTTCCATAATTGAATATCAACATCAGAAATTCTTCAAATCAATGAAACCCACCAATTTGATTAGGTTAAGTTACTGAAGTTATACTCTGTTAGTTTAGGGTTAGAGTTAGTTATGTGTAAGCTGGCAGAAGTTGTCCTTTACACCTGGAAGCATTAAATACAATAAATGGATAGTTTGTTGCCTGTGTTTCTCCAAACCTAACCAGGGTGTTTATAAAGGAAAGCAGGTGGGTATTACTGAGTGTTTAAGGAAGAGTGAATGTGAGGTATAGGAAGGTATGAAAGAAGTGGTGTGGTGTGCGGCAAATGATAAAAGCAAAGGAGTGGGAAAAAAAAGGCGTGTTCTCTTAATGTCACCTAGGATGTGGGAGGATATAGATATACAAGGGTGGAATGGTTAATACTTTTCAAAACCAAGATGATCCATATGTGTATGGAATGATTTACTCACTCAAATTCTTCTCTATGTCATCAAGGGGCTTGGGAGATGGACTGCCTCCTACATCAAATAGACCCATTAGTAAAGTGGCTACTAATATTCAATGCTTCACTACAAGCTTTCACAAAGCATAGCAATGTAGGCTTTCTTATCCATAAATAGGGGGAGGGAGGGAAATAATGCCTTGCAGGCTTAGTTTATTAATTAACACTGCTGCCTGATTGTGCTTGCCTAAATATCTCTTTTATAAGTACTTAAATAAGCTTGTGCAAGAAAAACCAGTTTTACAAGTGCACATTACAAGTGCCATTACAGATTGTTACACCTTATCATTATGAATATTTCTATCCCTAGACACACATTCCATACTTGAATATCAACACTAGAAATTATTCTTCAAATCAATGTATTTTAAGTGACATTGTTAGTTTAGGATAAGTTAGGTCATTGGAAATTATTCTTCAAATCAATGTATCTTAAGTGACATTGTTAGTTTCGGATAAGCTGGGTCACTTAAGGTTGCTAGGTTGAAGTTAACAATGAAAATTGCCTGCTGACACAACAGTTGCTGCTTCGTTTCCTCATCTGTGGTGGGTGTGGTAGCTACATCCATCATGTCAGTAACAACCAACAACAAAACAAAGTAGCAGTATATGCGACTACAAGTGCGTGGGTCATATGCTGTTTGTTTACATCAGGTGAAGTGGAGTCAGTGGACAGAGACACTATTATTAATTATGTTCGCCTTCAAATATACCTAAATTTCATATATTGTTAATATTATTAATACAAAAATGCCTCAGACATGTTTAATTGTTCAAATCATCATAACTGGATTAGTTTCAGTCCATAAATTTTACCACTATGTTGCGGTTGGCATCCCTGCGCTAAATCGAGCTAATGATGAGGGGTTACCGAGCCATAACTTTGCCACCTATGTCGCATCATAGCTACGATCAGTTATGTCATGACTTATGTCTCGCTAACGAAAGTTTTATAAATACGGGCCCAGGTGATGGAAGGGTGAAGTAGATTTATAATAAGGGAGGAGTTCTTTTTCCCTGGTTTGAGTGAGCAGTTTCACATCATCTGTGAGATAAGCTCATTTGGTTGAGTTGGAGATATATATTTTTTAACTTGATCTTGCCCGTCCATCTGTGGCTAATGTGAGTCAATGCCTCCCATGTCACTTTATCTTAGAGCCAAGTACAATCTTGACTTGCCACTGCTCTCAATGGCTGTTCTCTTTTTTCTCACTCGTCTTTTTTTTACATTTTTACTAATATTGAGGGCCTTCTGAATTGCAAACAAGGTCAGTATGAGTAACAGTAAAGAGAGGTGATGTTAGATAGCTACCTTAAATGAACTGACTGGCTCTTTTGAAAATTAATTATTATTTTACATAGTTAATCACATATAAGAATGCAGACCATAGAGATTTAATTTCATAAGAACCAAAACCCTAAGAAGATAAATAGAACTCACCTTGAAAAACTGTGAATGCATCAGATGCTTTCCTCCTCGCACTAGAGGATCTTCATACTCTGCTTGACGGAGGAGAGCTTCTGGTAGACCTTTAAGCAGACTTATGAGGGGCATCTCCTGTATAACCTTAACTTCTACAGGCTTTGCATAACTTCCTGAAGAGTCTAAGCTCTCAGTACTTCCTCTCAGTGATGGAGGTGCAGGAGGCACCAAGGAGTGTGGCACAGCAGAGGAGCCACTGGGCACACAAGGAAGAGACTGAGGTACTGGAGACAGAGAACGGGATGGACCAGGAGTAGAACTGGAGGAGTAAGAAGCTGAGAGAAGTGCTCGGATATTGAGACCAGACCCAATGTCCGTTGTTACTATTTTTCGGAGAGTCTTGAGAGCCCACATACGTTGACTGGGAGCTGTAAAGTGACAAGAACTTATAATTAAAAAAAGATGTGATGTGGATGAGATTTTATCATTAGAAAAAACAAACCAGTAAAATTAGCTGAGCAAAGAAAAAAGTCAAACCAACTTAGTATCACCAACTGGAGTAAATGTAAAAACACTTCTTATTTTACCCCTCACTAGCTTCATCCTTTAATCAATTCAATCTCTAATTTGCTCTAAAGCCAATAGCATTTTAGGAACCACTTTCTAAAAGGGAAAAATATATTACATGGTTATAGTTATGCATTCTTCTAGATACCATACAATAGTGATACACAACATCACATTTTGTACTGCATGACTAAACAAACAATATACTGTTGAAATTAAAATATACAAAGTTTAAGAGCCTAAGTTGTCTGTATGTATGATACTTAAAACACACCTAGAGAAGACAGCTGAGCACAGAGAGCTAGAGAGGCTGCTAGGCGGGACAAAATGGTGCTTTGTGTGCACAGTGGCAACAAGGGATCCAGTAGACACATGGGTAAATCCACCAGAGGGCGAGACAGTAACCTGCGATCACTGTGCAAGTCTCGAGGTGCTGCACATGGCATAAGTGGGAACACTGTCAGCCGCCATCCCCACCCATTCACTGAGCCATCACTAGTGAATTTCCATCGCATCTCATCACCTGTGATAGGAAAAGTTCAATAAACATCACCTTTGCTAGATTTCTGTCAATAAGGAAGGTGAAGGATCTTGCTTAGAGAGAATACTGAGCAAACAATAAAAAACTATCCTGATAATGAAAACCAACCAGTTAAAGGAAGAGGTTTCTTTCATGTCATTTGTCATAAAAAACCAAAGTATTTTTGCTGGAGCAGTTCTATTGCTAAAAGATTAAAGATTAAAAATTATAATTTCTTAAAACTACAACCATTATATTTTTGGATGGTGACTCATCCTCCGGCAACCTCCTTCCTCCTCCCCACCCTTCTTCTCTCCTCTTCTAAGTTATCCATCACCAGCTTCACTTATGGTATGTACAAATCAAATTTGTAAAAAAAAATATTGTAATTTTTATAAACCTTAGGTTTTGCTAAAATCAGAACAAATTACCTGATTTATAGGTATCAATAGTCAAACTTTTCAATACTTGAACAGCCATTTGGAACAAATTAAGTTTGAGTATTGTGTCTCCATTGTACCTACTTTGTGTGGATTAGAAACAAAAGATAGACAAAAGAAATTTATATAGGATTTATATAGAATACAATGGAGTATCAACTCACTGAATTGTATAATTTATCACAGAAAATGCAAATACTGTGGGAATTGTATTGCTTATTTTATTACATAAGAAATGCAGGAATAGAAAATAGAATCTATGCTGTGATTAACCAATTGCAAGAGAGCATATACTTTTTTTATAATGTACTGAAAATATATACAACCTTGTAATAATAGATACATATCTATTATTACAAGGTGAACAATATTGTACATAATATTTTCAGAAAAACATTCTTAATTTTTTGATGGATGATCTTATTGATAGTGGATAAATAGAGGACATCAGTGATATAGTGAACTTTTGCGCTGTAATTACTCATATTCTTAAGTGATGTAGTCAAACTTTATTACCAGCCATCACGGATGAAATCATAGAAAAAAACTGAACAGCCAGCCCCTAAATGTTCCAAAACCCACCTGCAATGCGAACCTCCGTGGACCAGTCTGACCACTCCCTGCCAGACCGCGTACAGATGATCTTGCCAGCACCATCCATAATTGTCAGAGGGTCATGCTTTCTCTCTGTTGAACACTGACGGTCAAACTCAATCCGCAGAGCCTCCGCACCTAAAAATGAAGATGAAGATTTTTCGGGTTAGCAAGTTTACAAAGGAAATGCAACAGTTTACATACCATATTTCCCGTCTCATAAGACGCTATAAGTGGTAAGACGCACCCTATAATTAGCTAAGCAATTTTTGGAAAAAAAAGTTTTGAGGGTTTTACAACCTACCTGAGCATCAGTTCCAAGTCGGCGACTCTACAGCACCAATAACAGCATCAAAATATTGCTTTATTATAAAATATCAACAAAATTTTATAAAATAAATACTGCTAAAATAATTGTTATAAAATAACAAATTGTAGACATTTATTGATCCTCAAATCCATGTTTTTGTGTAGATGGCGTTGATGAGTCATCAAAACAACCAATTCACTTCATAACAATCGGTACTGTAAATATCTTGTTACCTTCATTAGAAAAAGTGCAGTATCAATATAGATATCTTCGTATACTGTACCTTCATTAAACAAAGTGTAGTATCAAAGTAAATGATAATTGTAGGACTACATTTTATGTTTGTTGAGTGTGAGTGTTTCTATGTCATTCCTGGGGTGTTGGAGTCTTGTCAGACACCCCTATCAACTTGACCTTCCAGTGTTAAGATGCAGGGTGATTTTGGGGGCATTTTTCAGGAAAAAAAAGTGCGTCTTATGAGACGGGAAATACGGTAACTAGTTGTTTAGGGGGCCAGTGGCATAGTGGATAAGGTGGTGAGCATGGGATCGGGCAGACGTCCACATGTAGGTTTGAATCCCACCATGCATTGCCTTGAAACTATGCCATCTGTCATGTGGTTTAAAGTTACCTACATGTCATCATGATACCCAGGTTTTAAGTGATTACACCAAAGATGTGCTTGAGTGATGATATGGGCCCTAATATGGGTACCACTATAAATAGAATTGCCTGGACCACTAATGGGTGAAAGCTGAACAGTGTTCCTATACATACTCTTCAAGCATATCTACAGGCGCTATAGATCATAACGTAAAAAAAAAAAGTAATCAACCAAACTGTAAAACTATGGTAACCAAAACTGTAAAGTCCCAAAATGTAGAGGAGATGGTAGCTAAAACATCAAACCATGATCAATGCTTGACAGCTACGTGTAAATTAAGTCCTAATGATTGCCTGATACTGCTTTATCTTTGCTCACTTTAACTGTAATGTATCCAGCTGAGAAAGCAATGAACAAGCATTTTTTGGGGTTAATACCTGTCAGACAACAAGGAAGAGCTGGGAACATTATCTAGTAAACAGATAATTGATAATACATTACTCATTATGCTAAACTGCATTAAAAAGAAATCTCTACAGTTGACATAATTGCCCCCCACCCAGAGTACTGGCTTGATGTTTCCTACAAGTTTCTTGTAGGAACACTAAAATTTGTCTTAAGAAAAAGTTAGTTAGGAATTGCTCTTTATTTTAGCAGAATGATAAATTACTGATCAACTTTATAACAAAGATGCTACTGCAGAAGACACCTTTACACAGAATACCTTACTGAGGAAGAAGCTTGGTTCAGTACTGATGTTTATATGCTGTAGTAAGTCCTGTGTGTGCATGTATATGCCCAAGAATGATCATTATTAAATTTACTTCCTTATTTTCCCTTCCAGAGTTTACCTGTTCATGTGTTTTGAGCTAAATGTTTCCATTTTAAATATCTTTTCCTTAGAAAGTAAGTTTGAATTTGAGGTAATCTCTCTATGCAACTGCTCATCAAGGCTAGTGATAGTGAGATCTGCTTCCCTAGGACTGATTGCATCTCATGATAGGTGGTGGAGTCACCATGCTCATGCACATTACATACACCAAAAAATTACAGCAATATTTAGATTGACTGTAATTAGACTTACATCTTTGCCTCTTAACAACCACATGAGAAAAGTCCATTCCTCATCACACAAAGTGAAATTTGTAATGTGGTAATACATGATAGAAAGAAATTAATATATCTAATTGGAAATGCATTTTAGTTCACTGCTTACTCTTGTGTGTGGATGCCAACTAATGTAATAAGTACACTCAGGTTGTCACTAACACACAATATACAAAATGTAAAATGCTGAAAAGTCTGCTATGTGAAGTAAGATAATACAAATGTGGGAGGAATTGAAAGAGGATTAGTTGACCTCACTTAGGCCCCCCCACCACCGCGGTTCCCCTACCCCACCGTCACCAAGTATTTTTATTTGTTTGTGAGTTAACAGATTGTAAATTAGTATGGCGGTAGCTACTGAGGTATATCAGAGTGTGATTGAGTGCGTGAAAGAGAGTGTTGAGATGGGATTGGGAGAGTTTGTTGTGTGTGAGATGTGTGGGCATGACAGGAAGGTCGTTGACTTTTCTGAGTGTATGGTGTGTAGCCTCAAGAGCGAGAATTTAGTTCTTTCTCTTGAGTACCGAGAATTGCGAGAGGAAATGAGAAAGCTAAGTGAGGGGAAAAGTGCGAATGAAGTTTTCATCTTTGAGTTGAAGGAGGAGGTTAAGAGGCTTGGGGAGGCACTGGAAAAAATTAGGCACGAGATCAGTGTTAGGCCGAAGGTTGGACCTTTTGAGGGTGACAGGGTGGCTTGGCCCTCTGTCGGGAAGAGCAGAGTGGGGAAGAGGGAGCAGGCGAGCCAGATTGGGAAAGATAGTAGTCAGGATGGGCAGAGATGGCAGGTTGCGAGGGGAAGGAAAGCGGAGGCAGTTAGGGAGGATAGGACTAAACCTGTTGAGTGTGAAAATAGGTTCGGTTTGTTGGAGGGAGAGGGGGAGAGTGAGAGTGAGAGTGGAGTGAATGAAGTGGTTGTGGTGAGTGAAAGGAGAAAGAAGGGGGTAGAGGAGAGGAGGAGGAGGGTTGTGCCTAGCACACCTCAGGTGTGTGTGGTGGGTGACTCTCAGGTTAGGTATTTAGATAGCACTTTCTGTGGGAAAGACAGGGATAGGAGGACGAACGTGTGTATGCCTGGTGCAGGTGTGAAGGCAGTGAGTGAGGAGGTGCAGAAGAGGGTTGGGGGATGGAGAGGAGGGTGTAGTAGTTTTGCACGTAGGTGGGAACGATGTCAGAGCAGGTGGGTCGGAGGAGTTAGTGGCAAGATTTCGGGAAATGTTAGGCAAGATAAGGGAGAGTGGTAGGAGGTGTGCAGTGTCAGGAATCTTGCCTCGTGTGTATGTTAGCAGGGAATGGTTGTCTAGAGCCATTGGTGTGAATGATCGGGTAAAAGGGATGTGTAAGGATGTGGGTGTCAGCTTTGTGGATGTATGGGATAGGTTCTATGGGCGAAGGGATTTGTATGCTAGGGATGGTGTGCATCTGAGTAGGAAGGGTGTGGATGTGCTGAGTGGATGTCTGGAGGGGAGTTGGGATGGAGTGTAGGGGTGAGGTAGCAAATGCATTCCAGAAGAAAGATGTTAGACATAAATTAGATAGGATAAACAGAGATAGTGAAAAGATTAGGAAAGATTTCCAGGTGCAAATAGGAGAGAATAAGATTAGGATTCCAAATAAGGAGACAGCATCTAGGAAGGTAGCAGGACTTAAATGTTTTTATGTAAATGCCAGGAGTCTTAGGAACAAGAAGGACGAGTTATCTAGTTATATAGTTGAGGAGGACTTAGATGTTGTATGTGTCACAGAGGCATGGGTAAATGAGGAAAAGTTTAGGAAAATAGGAAAGAATATGAAGTAGATGGATACATTATGTATTTACACCAGAGAATTGGTAGGATAGGTGGAGGAGTAGTTATTTATGTAAAAAAATCCTTCATTTCCAGTCAGGTTAATGGTATTAAGGTAGATAACAGAGTAGAGTCCTTATGGCTGGATGTTAGAGTAAACAAAAGTAAGGTTATTAGAGTAGGAGCTTTTTATAGACCACCTAACCAGTCAGCAGATGTAGACAACCTTATGGTAGATGAGATAAATAGGGGTGTACTAGTCAGACAATTATCTTAGGGATTTTAATCTTAAGTCAGTAAACTGGGAGAGGATGGTAGGAGATGCTAGTGAAAATAAGTTTATGGAAAGTTTTCAGGATAACTATTTAGTGCAGATGGTAGATAAACCTACTAGGGGGAGGAAGGTTTTAGACATAGTACTAACAAATATTGAGCATTGTTTAAAGGAAGTTGAGGTAGGAGAGACTTTAGCAAACAGTGACCATCATATAATTAGATTTATCATTAATTCCAGTAGGGATAATATAGTGAATAAGACTAGAGTCCCAAACTATCAGAAAGGCAATTATGGTAGGTTACGTCAGTTATTAGGAGAGGTAAACTGGGAAGATAGTTTTGGAAATAAAACTGCACAGGAGATGTGGGATATTTTAAGGTTGTAGTAAAGGGTATAGTGATGCAGTGTATCCCTTACAAAGATATAAGGCAGAGAAACAGGAAGCCATTATGGTGGACTCATGAGATAGGTAGCCAGATCAGAGAGAAGAAGAGGGCATATAGAGAGTTGCAGAAAAGTGGGGAAGATGTAGATTTGATTAGGTACAGACAGGTCAGAGATGATTTGAGTAAGGTTATAAAAAAGTAAAAGGCAGGCAGAGATAAAACTAGCTAGAGCTGGGAGTAAAGATCCCAAAAAATTATATAGTTATTACAAGGTCAGTGATAAAAGAAATAAGGATAGGATTGGACCACTCAGAAAAGATGGTGTAGTAGTGGATCAAAATGAAGACATAGTAGAATTATTGAATGAACAATTTTCTTCAGTATTTACTAGGAAAGAATAGGAAATCCTGTTACAAACAGTGCGACGAGTAGTTTAAGAGCTTTAGAAAATATTGATATAAAACCGGGAATTATTAGGAAATTTATTCTTGAACTAGACGATAGGAAAGCTAGTGGTCCTGATGAGCTACATGCCAGAGTACTTAGGGAGGGTGTAGACAGTATTTCTGAAGCACTTAAGTTAATCTTTGAAAGATCACTTAGGTTTGCTGAGATACCTCAGGACTGGAAGTTAGCTAATGTTACTCCAATATTTAAAAAAGGTAGGAAGGATGATGCGAATAATTATAGACCAATCAGTTTAACTAGTATAGTATGTAAGATACTAGAGAAAATCATTAAGGGTAGTATTTGGGAGCATTTAAATGAGAATAGATTAATTAGAGATACCCAACATGGCTTTAGATCAGGGAGGTCCTGTCTTACAAATTTGCTCGATATCTTAGAATATATTACCAAGGAGTTAGATGATGGAAATAGCATAGATGTTATATATCTAGATTTTAGCAAGGCGTTTGATAAGGTACCGCATAGGAGGCTAGTGTACAAATTGAGACTACATGGGATAGGGGTAGGTTAGTTGATTGGATTAGTGAATGGCTTTCTGATAGGAAACAGAGAGTAGTATTAAATGGGGCAATGTCTGAGTGGAAGGAAGTGGTTAGTGGGGTACCCCAAGGATCAGTGCTAGGACCTCTTCTTTTCTTGGTGTACATTAACGATTTAGATATAGGAATTAGTAGCAAAGTATCAAAGTTTGCAGATGATACTAAGATAGCATGTGCAGTACAGGGTGAAAAGGACAATTACAGAATACAACGAGACCTGGACAGGCTGATAGCATGGGCAGACAGGTGGCAGATGGAGTTTAATTCTAAAAAGTGTCAGGTTATGCATTTAGGTAAAGACAACACAAACTTTAGCTATGAGATGGAGGGATGTTGGCTAGAGGCAGTAGAGGAAGGAAAGGATTTAGGAGTAGTGATAGACAGGACTATGAAATTTTCAAAGCAATGTTTAGAAGCAAGAAATAGGGCAAATAGGATCCTGGGTTTTATAAATAGAAATGTTAGTTATAAAAGTAAGGAAGTGGTGTGTAGCTTATATAATTCCTATGTTAGGCCCCATTTAGAGTATTGCATACAGGCCTGGTCACCCCACTATAGGCAGGATATCAACATGTTAGAAGCAGTTCAAAGAAGAGCAACTAGGATGATACCAGCATTAAAGCGCCTGGAGTATAGAGATAGATTAAAGGAATTAAACATGTTTTCATTTGAGAGGAGATGTATAAGAGGGGATATGATAGAGTTATCTAAAATGTTCTCAGATACAAACTACATAGATGTGAGATCTTTCTTTACCTTAGAGGAGGGAAGTAGGACTAGAAATCATGGCAGGAAGATTAGAAAGCAAGGCTGCAGGTTAGATATAAGAAAATATTTCTTTAGTCATAGGGTGGTAGACTTCTGGAATGCATTGCCAGAGAGGGTTGTAAATAGCACTAGTTTGACAATGTTTAAAAACAGATTAGATAAGCACTTAAATTTATTAGATTTATAATTATGTATAGCACTGCATGATAGTTTTTATAAGAAATTTACTATAGTTAAACAAGACATGATCCCCATGTATGGGGTCCACAAATTGTAGAGGATTTCCCTGCAGGACTTAGCCCTGTTAATGGGCCAAATATTTAGAATTAGTATATAATGTATTGTGTACTTGTAAGTGTATCTTTAAGTACTGATGACGAGGTCGCTGTGCGACTGATACAGGATAACCTAAATGGGCCCTGGTGGCCCTTTGTTATCCTATTATTTATGTTATGTTAAAATGTTCTCAGATACAAACTACATAGATGTGAGATCTTTCTTTACCTTAGAGGAGGGAAGTAGGACTACAAATCATGGCAGGAAGATTAGAAAGCAAGGCTGCAGGTTAGATATAAGTAAATATTTCTTTAGTCATAGGGTGGTAAACTTCTGGAATGCCTTGCCAGAGAGGGTTGTAAATAGCACTAGTTTGACAATGTTTAAAAACAGATTAGATAAGCACTTAAATTTATTAGATTTATAATTATGTATAGTGCTGCATGATAGTTTTTATAAGAAATTTACTATAGTTAAACAAGACATGATCCCCTTGTATGGGGATCACAGATTGTAGAGGATTTCGCTGCAGGACTTAGCCCTGTTAATGGGCCAAATATTTAGAATTAGTATATAATATATTGTGTACTTGTAAGTGTATCTTTAAGTACTGATGACGAGGTCGCTATGCGACTGATACAGGATAACCTAGATGGGCCCTGGTGGCCATTTGTTATCCTATTATTTATGTTATGTTATGTTATGTTAGGAATGCCTACTGCCAGTCCTGTCACACAGGAATGCTAATTTACCAACTCATTGTGGATAGGGAGTGAGCTGCTGTCATCATCTCCACAATGATGTCAGTTTGGCAACAGAAGTACTGCTGCCAACTCTGCCACTTGAAGTAATACTAGTTTAGAAAGTGACTGGAGGGAGGGAGTAGATTGCTGCCAATGCTGTTGCCTGCAATGATGCTGGTTTAACAGGTGACCAAGGAGCAGGAGCATATTGCTGG